>NC_137876.1:43535563-43566208 GCF_963924005.1 Protomyctophum bolini | reverse complement strand
ATATAGTTTAATAATATAGTTTAATAATATAGTTTAATAATATACTTTAATAATATACTTTAATAATATACTTTAATAATATAGTTTAATAATATACTTTAATAATATAGTTTAATAATATACTTAATAATATAGTTTAATAATATACTTTAATAATATACTTTAATAATATACTTTAATAATATACTTTAATAATATAGTTGAATAATATAGTTTAATAATATACTTTAATAATATACTTTAATAATATAGTTTAATAATATACTTAATAATATAGTTTAATAATATAGTTTAATAATATACTTAATAATATACTTAATAATATAGTTTAATAATATAGTTTAAAAAAATACTTTAATAATATACTTTAATAATATACTTTAATAATATACTTTAATAATATAGTTTAATAATATACTTTAATAATATAGTTTAATAATATACTTAATAATATACTTTAATAATATAGTTTAATAATATACTTAGTAATATACTTAATAATATAGTTTAATAATATACTTTAATAATATACTTTAATAATATACTTTAATAATATACTTTAATAATATAGTTTAATAATATACTTAATAATATACTTTAATAATATAGTTTAATAATATAGTTTATTAATATAGTTTAATAATATACTTTAATAATATACTTTAATAATAAAGTTGAATAATATACTTTAATAATATACTTTAATAATATACTTTAATAATATACTTAATAATATAGTTTAATAATATAGTTTAATAATATACCTAATAATATACTTAATAATATACTTTAATAATATAGTTTAATAATATACTTTAATAATATACTTTAATAATATACTTTAATAATATACTTTAATAATATACTTTAATAATATAGTTTAATAATATACTTAATAATATACTTTAATAATATAGTTTAATAATATAGTTTATTAATATAGTTTAATAATATAGTTTAATAATATACTTTAATAATATACTTTAATAATATAGTTGAATAATATACTTTAATAATATACTTTAATAATATACTTTAATAATATACTTAATAATATAGTTTAATAATATAGTTTAATAATATACTTTAATAATATAGTTTAATAATATACTTTAATAATATACTTTAATAATATAGTTTAATAATATAGTTTAATAATATACTTTAATAATATAGTTTAATAATATACTTAATAATATACTTTAATAATATAGTTTAATAATATACTTAATAATATACTTAATAATATAGTTTAATAATATACTTTAATAATATACTTTAATAATATACTTTAATAATATACTTTAATAATATACTTTAATAATATACTTTAATAATATACTTAATAATATACTTTAATAATATACTTTAATAATATAGTTTATTAATATAGTTTAATAATATAGTTTAATAATATACTTTAATAATATACTTTAATAATATAGTTGAATAATATACTTTAATAATATACTTTAATAATATACTTTAATAATATACTTAATAATATAGTTTAATAATATAGTTTAATAATATACTTAATAATATACTTAATAATATAGTTTAATAATATAGTTTAATAATATACTTTAATAATATACTTAATAATATAGTTTAATAATATACTTTAATAATATACTTTAATAATATACTTTAATAATATACTTTAATAATATACTTTAATAATATAGTTTAATAATATAGTTTAATAATATACTTAATAATATACTTTAATAATATACTTTAATAATATACTTTAAAAATATACTTTAATAATATAGTTTATTAATATACTTTAATAATATAGTTTAATAATATACTTAATAATATACTTTAATAATATAGTTTAATAATATACTTAATAATATAGTTTAATAATATACTTTAATAATATACTTGAATAATATACTTTAATAATATACTTTAATAATATACTTTAATAATATACTTTAATAATATACTTGAATAATATACTTTAATAATATACTTTAATAATATACTTAATAATATAGTTTAATAATATACTTTAATAATATACTTAATAATATAGTTTAATAATATAGTTTAATAATATACTTAATAATATACTTAATAATATAGTTTAATAATATACTTTAATAATATACTTTAATAATATACTTAATAATATAGTTTAATAATATACTTTAATAATATACTTTAATAATATACTTTAATAATATACTTTAATAATATACTTTAATAATATACTTAATAATATACTTTAATAATATACTTTAATAATATACTTTAAAAATATACTTTAATAATATAGTTTATTAATATACTTTATTAATATACTTTAATAATATAGTTTAATAATATACTTAATAATATACTTTAATAATATACTTTAATAATATACTTAATAATATAGTTTAATAATATACTTTAATAATATACTTTAATAATATACTTAATAATATAGTTTAATAATATAGTTTAATAATATACTTTAATAATATAGTTTAATAATATAGTTTAATAATATAGTTTAATAATATAGTTTAATAATATACTTTAATAATATACTTTAATAATATACTTTAATAATATACTTTAATAATATACTTAATAATATAGTTTAATAATATACTTTCATAATATACTTTAATAATATACTTTAATAATATACTTTAATAATATAGTTTAATAATATAGTTTAATAATATAGTTTAATAATATAGTTTAATAATATAGTTTAATAATATACTTTAATAATATACTTTAATAATATACTTTAATAATATAGTTTAATAATATACTTTAATAATATAGTTTAATAATATACTTTAATAATATACTTTAATAATATACTTTAATAATATACTTTAATAATATACTTTAATAATATAGTTGAATAATATAGTTTAATAATATACTTTAATAATATACTTTAATAATATAGTTTAATAATATACTTAATAATATAGTTTAATAATATAGTTTAATAATATACTTAATAATATACTTAATAATATAGTTTAATAATATACTTTAATAATATACTTTAATAATATACTTTAATAATATACTTTAATAATATACTTTAATAATATAGTTTAATAATATACTTTAATAATATAGTTTAATAATATACTTAATAATATACTTTAATAATATAGTTTAATAATATACTTAATAATATACTTAATAATATAGTTTAATAATATACTTTAATAATATAGTTTAATAATATACTTAATAATATACTTAATAATATAGTTTAATAATATACTTTAATAATATAGTTTAATAATATACTTTAATAATATACTTTATTAATATACTTTAATAATATAGTTTAATAATATACTTAATAATATACTTTAATAATATAGTTTAATAATATAGTTTATTAATATAGTTTAATAATATAGTTTAATAATATACTTTAATAATATACTTTAATAATATAGTTGAATAATATACTTTAATAATATACTTTAATAATATACTTTAATAATATACTTAATAATATACTTTAATAATATACTTTAATAATATACTTAATAATATACTTAATAATATAGTTTAATAATATAGTTTAATAATATACTTTAATAATATACTTAATAATATAGTTTAATAATATAGTTTAATAATATAGTTTAATAATATACTTTAATAATATACTTTAATAATATAGTTTAATAATATAGTTTAATAATATACTTAATAATATACTTTAATAATATACTTTAATAATATACTTTAAAAATATACTTTAATAATATAGTTTATTAATATACTTTAATAATATAGTTTAATAATATACTTAATAATATACTTTAATAATATAGTTTAATAATATACTTAATAATATAGTTTAATAATATACTTTAATAATATACTTGAATAATATACTTTAATAATATACTTTAATAATATACTTTAATAATATACTTGAATAATATACTTTAATAATATACTTTAATAATATACTTAATAATATAGTTTAATAATATACTTTAATAATATACTTAATAATATACTTAATAATATAGTTTAAAAATATACTTTAATAATATACTTTAATAATATAGTTGAATAATATAGTTGAATAATATACTTTAATAATATACTTAATAATATACTTTAATAATATACTTTAATAATATACTTTAATAATATACTTTAATAATATAGTTTAATAATATACTTTAATAATATACTTTAATAATATACTTTAATAATATAGTTTAATAATATAGTTTAATAATATAGTTTAATAATATAGTTTAATAATATAGTTTAATAATATAGTTTAATAATATAGTTTAATAATATACTTAATAATATACTTAATAATATATTTTAATAATATACTTTAATAATATACTTTAATAATATACTTAATAATATAGTTTAATAATATACTTTAATAATATACTTTAATAATATACTTTAATAATATACTTTAATAATATAGTTTAATAATATACTTAATAATATACTTTAATAATATACTTTAAAAATATACTTTAATAATATAGTTTATTAATATACTTTAATAATATAGTTTAATAATATACTTAATAATATACTTTAATAATATACTTAATAATATAGTTTAATAATATAGTTTAATAATATACTTGAATAATATACTTTAATAATATACTTTAATAATATACTTTAATAATATACTTGAATAATATACTTTAATAATATACTTTAATAATATACTTAATAATATAGTTTAATAATATAGTTTAATAATATACTTAATAATATAGTTTAATAATATAGTTTAATAATATACTTAATAATATACTTAATAATATAGTTTAATAATATACTTTAATAATATACTTTAATAATATACTTAATAATATAGTTTAATAATATACTTTAATAATATACTTTAATAATATACTTTAATAATATAGTTTAATAATATACTTTAATAATATACTTAATAATATACTTTAATAATATACTTTAATATTATACTTTAAAAATATACTTTAATAATATAGTTTATTAATATACTTTATTAATATACTTTAATAATATAGTTTAATAATATACTTAAAAATATACTTTAATAATATACTTTAATAATATACTTAATAATATAGTTTAATAATATACTTAATAATATACTTAATAATATAGTTTAATAATATACTTTAATAATATACTTAATAATATAGTTTAATAATATACTTGAATAATATACTTTAATAATATACTTTAATAATATAGTTTAATAATATACTTTAATAATATACTTAATAATATACTTAATAATATAGTTTAAAAATATACTTTAATAATATACTTTAATAATATAGTTGAATAATATACTTTAATAATATACTTAATAATATACTTTAATAATATACTTTAATAATATAGTTTAATAATATACTTTAATAATATACTTTAATAATATAGTTTAATAATATACTTTAATAATATACTTTAATAATATAGTTTAATAATATACTTTAATAATATAGTTTAATAATATAGTTTAATAATATAGTTTAATAATATAGTTTAATAATATAGTTTAATAATATACTTAATAATATAGTTTAATAATATAGTTTAATAATATAGTTTAATAATATAGTTTAATAATATAGTTTAATAATATGGTTCAATAATATAGTTTAATAATATACTTTAATAATATACTTTAATAATATACTTTAATAATATACTTTAATAATATAGTTTAATAATATACTTTAATAATATAGTTTAATAATATACTTAATAATATAGTTTAATAATATACTTTAATAATATACTTTAATAATATAGTTGAATAATATACTTTAATAATATACTTTAATAATATAGTTTAATAATATACTTTAATAATATACTTTAATAATATAGTTTAATAATATACTTAATAATATAGTTTAATAATATAGTTTAATAATATACTTTAATAATATACTTTAATAATATAGTTGAATAATATACTTTAATAATATACTTTAATAATATAGTTTAATAATATACTTAATAATATAGTTTAATAATATAGTTTAATAATATACTTAATAATATACTTAATAATATACTTTAATAATATACTTTAATAATATACTTTAATAATATACTTTAATAATATAGTTTAATAATATACTTTAATAATATAGTTTAATAATATACTTAATAATATACTTTAATAATATAGTTTAATAATATACTTAATAATATACTTAATAATATACTTTAATAATATACTTTAATAATATACTTTAATAATATACTTTAATAATCTACTTTAATAATATACTTTAATAATATACTTTAATAATATACTTAATAATATACTTTAATAATATAGTTTAATAATATAGTTTATTAATATAGTTTAATAATATACTTTAATAATATACTTTAATAATATAGTTGAATAATATACTTTAATAATATACTTTAATAATATACTTTAATAATATACTTAATAATATACTTTAATAATATACTTTAATAATATACTTAATAATATACTTAATAATATAGTTTAATAATATACTTTAATAATATACTTAATAATATAGTTTAATAATATACTTTAATAATATACTTTAATAATATACTTTAATAATATACTTTAATAATATAGTTTAATAATATACTTTAATAATATAGTTTAATAATATACTTAATAATATACTTTAATAATATAGTTTAATAATATACTTAATAATATACTTAATAATATAGTTTAATAATATACTTTAATAATATAGTTTAATAATATACTTAATAATATACTTTAATAATATAGTTTAATAATATACTTAATAATATACTTAATAATATAGTTTAATAATATACTTTAATAATATACTTTAATAATATACTTTAATAATATAGTTTAATAATATAGTTTAATAATATACTTTAATAATATAGTTTAATAATATACTTAATAATATACTTTAATAATATAGTTTAATAATATACTTAATAATATACTTAATAATATACTTTAATAATATACTTTAATAATATACTTTAATAATATACTTTAATAATATACTTTAATAATATACTTTAATAATATACTTAATAATATACTTAATAATATAGTTTAATAATATAGTTTAATAATATACTTTAATAATATACTTAATAATATAGTTTAATAATATACTTTAATAATATGCTTTAATAATATAGTTTAATAATATACTTTAATAATATACTTAATAATATACTTTAATAATATACTTTAATAATATACTTTAAAAATATACTTTAATAATATAGTTTATTAATATACTTTAATAATATAGTTTAATAATATACTTAATAATATACTTTAATAATATAGTTTAATAATATACTTAATAATATAGTTTAATAATATAGTTTAAAAATATACTTTAATAATATAGTTTATTAATATACTTTATTAATATACTTTAATAATATACTTTATTAATATACTTAATAATATACTTTAATAATATACTTTAATAATATACTTAATAATATACTTTAATAATATACTTTAATAATATACTTTAATAATATACTTAATAATATAGTTTAATAATATACTTTAATAATATACTTTAATAATATACTTTAATAATATACTTTAATAATATAGTTGATAATATAGTTTAATAATATACTTTAATAATATACTTTAATAATATAGTTTAATAATATACTTAATAATATAGTTTAATAATATAGTTTAATAATATACTTAATAATATACTTAATAATATAGTTTAATAATATACTTTAATAATATACTTTAATAATATACTTTAATAATATACTTTAATAATATAGTTTAATAATATAGTTTAATAATATAGTTTAATAATATAGTTTAATAATATACTTAATAATATACTTTAATAATATAGTTTAATAATATACTTAATAATATACTTAATAATATAGTTTAATAATATACTTTAATAATATACTTTAATAATATACTTTAATAATATACTTTAATAATATACTTTAATAATATACTTTAATAATATACTTAATAATATACTTTAATAATATAGTTTAATAATATAGTTTAATTAATATAGTTTAATAATATACTTTAATAATATACTTTAATAATATAGTTGAATAATATACTTTAATAATATACTTTAATAATATACTTAATAATATAGTTTAATAATATACTTAATAATATACTTAATAATATAGTTTAATAATATAGTTTAATAATATACTTTAATAATATACTTAATAATATAGTTTAATAATATACTTTAATAATATACTTTAATAATATACTTTAATAATATACTTTAATAATATACTTTAATAATATACTTTAATAATATACTTAATAATATACTTTAATAATATACTTTAAAAATATACTTTAATAATATAGTTTATTAATATACTTTAATAATATAGTTTAATAATATACTTTATAATATAGTTAATAATATACTTAATAATATAGTTTAATAATATACTTTAATAATATACTTGAATAATATACTTTAATAATAACTTTAATAATATACTTTATAATATACTTGAATAATATACTTGAATAATATACTTGAATAATATACTTTAATAATATACTTAATAATATAGTTTAATAATATACTTTAATAATATACTTAATAATATACTTAATAATATAGTTTAAAATATACTTTAATAATATACTTTAATAATATAGTTGAATAATATAGTTGAATAATATAGTTGAATAATATACTTTAATAATATACTTAATAATATACTTTAATAATATACTTTAATAATATAGTTAAATAATATAGTTTAATAATATAGTTTAATAATATAGTTTAATAATATAGTTTAATAATATAGTTTAATAATATAGTTAATAATATACTTAATAATATAGTTTAATAATATAGTTAATAATATAGTTTAATAATATAGTTTAATAATATAGTTTAATAATATACTTTAATAATATACTTTAATAATATACTTTAATAATATACTTTAATAATATAGTTTAATAATATACTTTAATAATATAGTTAATAATATACTTAATAATATAGTTTAATAATATAGTTTAATAATATACTTTAATAATATACTTTAATAATATAGTTGAATAATATAGTTTAATAATATACTTTAATAATATACTTTAATAATATACTTTAATAATATAGTTTAATAATATACTTTAATAATATAGTTTAATAATATACTTAATAATATAGTTTAATAATATACTTTAATAATATACTTTAATAATATAGTTGAATAATATAGTTGAATAATATAGTTTAATAATATACTTTAATAATATACTTTAATAATACTTTAATAATATACTTTAATAATATACTTAATAATATAGTTTAATAATATAGTTTAATAATATACTTTAATAATATACTTTAATAATATAATTTAATAATATACTTTAATAATATACTTTAATAATATAGTTGAATAATATAGTTAATAATATACTTTAATAATATACTTTAATAATATAGTTTAATAATATACTTAATAATATAGTTTAATAATATAGTTTAATAATATACTTAATAATATACTTAATAATATAGTTTAATAATATAGTTTAATAATATACTTAATAATATACTTTAATAATATACTTTAATAATATAGTTTAATAATATACTTTAATAATATAGTTTAATAATATACTTAATAATATAGTTTAATAATATAGTTTAATAATATACTTAATAATATACTTAATAATATACTTTAATAATTATACTTTAATAATATACTTTAATAATACTTTAATAATATACTTTAATAATATACTTTAATAATATACTTTAATAATATACTTAATAATATACTTTAATAATATAGTTTATAATATACTTTAATATATTTAATAATATAGTTTAATAATATACTTTAATAATATACTTAATAATATAGTTTAATAATATACTTAATAATATACTTATAATATTAGTTTAATAATATACTTTAATAATATACTTTAATAATATACTTAATAATATAGTTTAATAATATAGTTTAATAATATACTTTAATAATATACTTTAATAATATACTTTAATAATATAGTTTAATAATATACTTTAATAATATAGTTAATAATATACTTAATAATATACTTTAATAATATAGTTTAATAATATACTTAATAATATACTTAATATTATAGTTTAATAATATACTTTAATAATATAGTTTAATAATATACTTAATAATATACTTTAATAATATAGTTTAATAATATACTTATATATACTTAATAATATAGTTTAATAATATAGTTTAATAATATAGTTTAATAATATACTTTAATAATATACTTAATAATATACTTTAATAATATAGTTTAATAATATAGTTTAATAATATAGTTTAATAATATACTTAATAATATACTTTAATAATATAGTTTAATATATACTTAATAATATACTTAATAATATACTTTAATAATATACTTTAATAATATACTTTAATAATATACTTTAATAATATACTTTAATAATATACTTTAATAATATACTTTAATAATATACTTTAATAATATAGTTTAATAATATACTTAATAATATACTTAATAATATAGTTTAATAATATAGTTTAATAATATACTTTAATAATATACTTTAATAATATACTTTAATAATATACTTTAATAATATAGTTTAATAATATACTTAATAATATACTTTAATAATATACTTTAATAATATACTTTAAAAATATACTTTAATAATATAGTTTATTAATATACTTTAATAATATAGTTTAATAATATACTTAATAATATACTTTAATAATATAGTTTAATAATATACTTAATAATATAGTTTAATAATATACTTTAATAATATAGCTTTAATAATATACTTTAATAATATACTTTAATAATATACTTTAATAATATACTTTAATAATTAATATAGTTTAATAATATAGTTAATAATATACTTAATAATATACTTTAATAATATACTTAATAATATACTTTAAAAATATACTTAATAATATAGTTTATAATATACTTTAATAATATAGTTAATAATATACTTAATAATATACTTTAATAATATAGTTTTTAATAATATACTTAATAATATAGTTTAATAATATACTTTAATAATATACTTGAATAATATACTTTAATAATATACTTTAATAATATACTTTAATAATATACTTTAATAATATACTTGAATAATATACTTTAATAATATACTTTAATAATATACTTAATATATAGTTTAATAATATACTTTAATAATATACTTAATAATATACTTAATAATATAGTTTAAAAATATACTTTAATAATATACTTTAATAATATACTTTAATAATATACTTTAATAATAAGTTTAATAATATAGTTTAATAATATAGTTTAATAATATAGTTTAATAATATAGTTTAATAATATACTTTAATAATATACTTTAATAATATACTTAATAATATACTTTAATAATATACTTTAATAATATACTTTAATAATATAGTTTAATAGTATACTTAATAATATAGTTTAATATATGGTTTAATAATATACTTTAATAATATACTTTAATAATATACTTTAATAATATACTTTAATAATATACTTTAATAATATACTTTAATAATATAGTTTAATAATATACTTAATAATATAGTTTAATAATATAGTTTAATAATATACTTAATAATATACTTAATAATATAGTTTAATAATATAGTTTAATAATATACTTTAATAATATACTTTAATAATATACTTTAATAATATACTTTAATAATATAGATTTAATAATATACTTTAATAATATAGTTTAATAATATACTTAATAATATACTTTAATAATATAGTTTAATAATATACTTAATAATATACTTAATAATATAGTTTAATAATATACTTTAATAATATACTTTAATAATATACTTTAATAATATACTTTAATAATATACTTTAATAATATACTTTAATAATATAGTTTAATAATATACTTAATAATATACTTTAATAATATAGTTTAATAATATAGTTTATTAATATAGTTTAATAATATAGTTTAATAATATACTTTAATAATATACTTTAATAATATAGTTGAATAATATACTTTAATAATATACTTAATAATATACTTTAATAATATACTTAATAATATAGTTTAATAATATAGTTTAATAATATACTTAATAATATACTTAATAATATAGTTTAATAATATAGTTTAATAATATACTTTAATAATAACTTAATAATATACTTTAATAATATACTTTAATAATATACTTTAATAATATACTTTAATAATATACTTTAATAATATAGTTTAATAATATAGTTTAATAATATACTTAATAATATACTTAATAATATACTTTAATAATATACTTTAAAAATATACTTTAATAATATAGTTTATTAATATATAGTTTAATAATATACTTAATAATATAGTTTAATAATATACTTAATAATATACTTTAATAATATAGTTTAATAATATACTTAATAATATAGTTTAATAATATACTTTAATAATATACTTGAATAATATAGTTGAATAATATAGTTTAATAATATAGTTTAATAATATAGTTTAATAATATAGTTGAATAATATAGTTGAATAATATACTTTAATAATATACTTAATAATATACTTAATAATATAGTTTAATAATATACTTTAATAATATACTTTAATAATATACTTAATAATATACTTAATAATATAGTTTAATAATATACTTTAATAATATAGTTGAATAATATAGTTGAATAATATAGTTGAATAATATAGTTGAATAATATACTTTAATAATATACTTAATAATATACTTAATAATATAGTTTAATAATATACTTTAATAATATACTTTAATAATATACTTAATAATATACTTAATAATATAGTTTAATAATATACTTTAATAATATAGTTGAATAATATAGTTTAATAATATAGTTTATTAATATACTTTAATAATATAGTTTAATAATATAGTTTAATAATATAGTTGAATAATATAGTTTAATAATATACTTTAATAATATACTTTAATAATATACTTTAATAATATAGTTGAATAATATACTTTAATAATATACTTAATAATATACTTAATAATATAGTTTAATAATATACTTTAATAATATACTTTAATAATATACTTAATAATATACTTAATAATATAGTTTAATAATATAGTTTAATAATATACTTTAATAATATAGTTTAATAATATACTTAATAATATAGTTTAATAATATACTTTAATAATATAGTTTATTAATATAGTTTAATAATATACTTAATAATATAGTTTAATAATATACTTAATAATATACTTTAATAATATAGTTTAATAATATAGTTTAATAATATACTTAATAATATAGTTTAATAATATACTTTAATAATATAGTTTATTAATATAGTTTAATAATATACTTAATAATATAGTTTAATAATATACTTAATAATATACTTTAATAATATAGTTGAATAATATACTTTAATAATATACTTAATAATATACTTAATAATATAGTTTAATAATATACTTTAATAATATACTTTAATAATATACTTAATAATATACTTAATAATATAGTTTAATAATATAGTTTAATAATATAGTTGAATAATATAGTTTAATAATATACTTTAATAATATACTTTAATAATATACTTTAATAATATAGTTTATTAATATAGTTTAATAATATACTTAATAATATAGTTTAATAATATACTTAATAATATACTTTAATAATATAGTTTAATAATATACTTAATAATATAGTTTAATAATATACTTTAATAATATACTTGAATAATATAGTTGAATAATATAGTTTAATAATATAGTTTAATAATATAGTTTAATAATATAGTTGAATAATATAGTTGAATAATATACTTTAATAATATACTTAATAATATACTTAATAATATAGTTTAATAATATACTTTAATAATATACTTTAATAATATACTTAATAATATACTTAATAATATAGTTTAATAATATACTTTAATAATATAGTTGAATAATATAGTTGAATAATATAGTTGAATAATATAGTTGAATAATATACTTTAATAATATACTTAATAATATACTTAATAATATAGTTTAATAATATACTTTAATAATATACTTTAATAATATACTTAATAATATACTTAATAATATAGTTTAATAATATACTTTAATAATATAGTTGAATAATATAGTTTAATAATATAGTTTATTAATATACTTTAATAATATAGTTTAATAATATAGTTTAATAATATAGTTGAATAATATAGTTTAATAATATACTTTAATAATATACTTTAATAATATACTTTAATAATATAGTTGAATAATATACTTTAATAATATACTTAATAATATACTTAATAATATAGTTTAATAATATACTTTAATAATATACTTTAATAATATACTTAATAATATACTTAATAATATAGTTTAATAATATACTTTAATAATATAGTTGAATAATATAGTTTAATAATATAGTTTATTAATATACTTTAATAATATACTTTAATAATATAGTTTAATAATATAGTTGAATAATATAGTTTAATAATATACTTTAATAATATACTTTAATAATATACTTTAATAATATAGTTGAATAATATACTTTAATAATATACTTAATAATATACTTAATAATATAGTTTAATAATATACTTTAATAATATACTTTAATAATATACTTAATAATATACTTAATAATATAGTTTAATAATATACTTTAATAATATACTTTAATAATATAGTTGAATAATATACTTTAATAATATACTTTAATAATATACTTTAATAATATAGTTTAATAATATAGTTTAATAATATAGTTTAATAATATAGTTGAATAATATACTTTAATAATATACTTTAATAATATACTTTAATAATATACTTTAATAATATAGTTTAATAATATACTTTAATAATATAGTTTAATAATATACTTAATAATATAGTTTAATAATATAGTTTAATAATATAGTTTAATAATATAGTTTAATAATATACTTTAATAATATACTTTAATAATATAGTTGAATAATATAGTTTAATAATATACTTTAATAATATACTTTAATGATATAGTTTAATAATATACTTAATAATATAGTTTAATAATATAGTTTAATAATATACTTAATAATATACTTAATAATATAGTTTAATAATATAGTTTAATAATATACTTTAATAATATACTTAATAATATAGTTTAATAATATACTTTAATAATATAGTTTAATAATATACTTTAATAATATACTTTAATAATATACTTTAATAATATACTTTAATAATATAGTTTAATAATATACTTAATAATATACTTTAATAATATAGTTTAATAATATACTTAATAATATACTTAATAATATAGTTTAATAATATAGTTTAATAATATAGTTTAATAATATACTTTAATAATATACTTTAATAATATACTTTAATAATATACTTTAATAATATACTTAATAATATACTTTAATAATATACTTTAATAATATAGTTTATTAATATAGTTTAATAATATAGTTTAATAATATACTTTAATAATATAGTTTAATAATATAGTTGAATAATATACTTTAATAATATACTTTAATAATATACTTTAATAATATACTTAATAATATACTTTAATAATATACTTTAATAATATACTTTAATAATATACTTTAATAATATACTTTAATAATATACTTTAATAATATACTTTAATAATATACTTAATAATATACTTTAATAATATACTTTAATAATATAGTTTATTAATATAGTTTAATAATATAGTTTAATAATATACTTTAATAATATAGTTTAATAATATAGTTGAATAATATACTTTAATAATATACTTTAATAATATACTTTAATAATATACTTTAATAATATACTTTAATAATATAGTTTAATAATATACTTTAATAATATAGTTTAATAATATACTTAATAATATAGTTTAATAATATAGTTTAATAATATAGTTTAATAATATAGTTTAATAATATACTTTAATAATATACTTTAATAATATACTTTAATAATATAGTTGAATAATATAGTTTAATAATATACTTTAATAATATACTTTAATAATATAGTTTAATAATATACTTAATAATATAGTTTAATAATATAGTTTAATAATATACTTAATAATATACTTAATAATATAGTTTAATAATATAGTTTAATAATATAGTTTAATAATATACTTAATAATATAGTTTAATAATATAGTTGAATAATATAGTTGAATAATATACTTTAATAATATACTTAATAATATACTTAATAATATAGTTTAATAATATACTTTAATAATATACTTTAATAATATACTTAATAATATACTTAATAATATACTTTAATAATATACTTTAATAATATAGTTGAATAATATAGTTGAATAATATAGTTGAATAATATACTTTAATAATATACTTAATAATATACTTAATAATATAGTTTAATAATATACTTTAATAATATACTTTAATAATATACTTAATAATATACTTAATAATATAGTTTAATAATATACTTTAATAATATAGTTGAATAATATAGTTTAATAATATAGTTTATTAATATACTTTAATAATATAGTTTAATAATATAGTTTAATAATATAGTTGAATAATATAGTTTAATAATATACTTTAATAATATACTTTAATAATATACTTTAATAATATAGTTGAATAATATACTTTAATAATATACTTAATAATATACTTAATAATATAGTTTAATAATATACTTTAATAATATACTTTAATAATATACTTAATAATATACTTAATAATATAGTTTAATAATATACTTTAATAATATACTTTAATAATATAGTTGAATAATATAGTTTAATAATATAGTTTAATAATATACTTTAATAATATAGTTTAATAATATAGTTTAATAATATAGTTTAATAATATAGTTTAATAATATACTTTAATAATATACTTTAATAATATACTTTAATAATATAGTTTAATAATATACTTTAATAATATAGTTTAATAATATACTTAATAATATAGTTTAATAATATAGTTTAATAATATAGTTTAATAATATAGTTTAATAATATAGTTTAATAATATACTTTAATAATATACTTTAATAATATAGTTGAATAATATAGTTTAATAATATACTTTAATAATATACTTTAATAATATAGTTTAATAATATACTTAATAATATAGTTTAATAATATAGTTTAATAATATACTTAATAATATACTTAATAATATAGTTTAATAATATAGTTTAATAATATACTTTAATAATATACTTAATAATATAGTTTAATAATATACTTTAATAATATAGTTTAATAATATACTTTAATAATATACTTTAATAATATACTTTAATAATATACTTTAATAATATAGTTTAATAATATACTTAATAATATAGTTTAATAATATAGTTTAATAATATACTTAATAATATACTTAATATATAGTTTAATAATATACTTTAATAATATACTTTAATAATATACTTTAATAATATACTTTAATAATATACTTTAATAATATACTTTAATAATATACTTTAATAATATACTTAATAATATACTTTAATAATATACTTTAATAATATAGTTTAATAATATAGTTTAATAATATAGTTTAATAATATACTTTAATAATATAGTTTAATAATATAGTTGAATAATATACTTTAATAATATACTTTAATAATATACTTTAATAATATACTTAATAATATAGTTTAATAATATACTTTAATAATATACTTTAATAATATACTTTAATAATATAGTTTAATAATATACTTAATAATATACTTTAATAATATAGTTTAATAATGTAGTTTAAAAATATACTTTAATAATATAGTTTATTAATATACTTTAATAATATAGTTTAATAATATACTTAATAATATACTTTAATAATATAGTTTAATAATATACTTAATAATATAGTTTAATAATATACTTTAATAATATACTTGAATAATATACTTTAATAATATACTTTAATAATATACTTTAATAATATACTTTAATAATATACTTTAATAATATACTTAATAATATACTTTAATAATATACTTTAATAATATACTTTAATAATATAGTTTAATAATATACTTTAATAATATAGTTTAATAATATAGTTTAATAATATAGTTGAATAATATACTTTAATAATATACTTTAATAATATACTTTAATAATATACTTAATAATATAGTTTAATAATATAGTTTAATAATATAGTTTAATAATATACTTTAATAATATACTTTAATAATATACTTAATAATATACTTTAATAATATACTTTAATAATATACTTTAATAATATAGTTTAATAATATAGTTTAATAATATAGTTTAATAATATAGTTTAATAATATAGTTTAATAATATAGTTTAATAATATAGTTTAATAATATAGTTTAATAATATACTTAATAATATAGTTTAATAATATGGTTTAATAATATAGTTTAATAATATACTTTAATAATATACTTTAATAATATACTTTAATAATATAGTTTAATAATATACTTTAATAATATAGTTTAATAATATAGTTTAATAATATACTTAATAATATAGTTTAATAATATAGTTTAATAATATACTTAATAATATACTTAATAATATAGTTTAATAATATAGTTTAATAATATACTTTAATAATATACTTTAATAATATACTTTAATAATATACTTTAATAATATACTTTAATAATATACTTTAATAATATAGTTTAATAATATACTTAATAATATACTTTAATAATATAGTTTAATAATATACTTAATAATATACTTAATAATATAGTTTAATAATATACTTTAATAATATACTTTAATAATATACTTTAATAATATACTTTAATAATATACTTTAATAATATAGTTTAATAATATACTTAATAATATACTTTAATA
Source organism: Protomyctophum bolini (assembly GCF_963924005.1). Taxonomy (NCBI): domain Eukaryota; kingdom Metazoa; phylum Chordata; class Actinopteri; order Myctophiformes; family Myctophidae; genus Protomyctophum; species Protomyctophum bolini. The sequence goes on along the minus strand of NC_137876.1, from coordinate 43,547,209 downwards.
ATATAGTTTAATAATATAGTTTATTAATATAGTTTAATAATATAGTTTAATAATATACTTTAATAATATACTTTAATAATATAGTTGAATAATATAGTTTAATAATATACTTTAATAATATACTTTAATAATATACTTTAATAATATACTTAATAATATAGTTTAATAATATAGTTTAATAATATACTTAATACTATACTTAATAATATAGTTTAATAATATAGTTTAATAATATACTTTAATAATATACTTAATAATATAGTTTAATAATATACTTTAATAATATACTTTAATAATATACTTTAATAATATAGTTTAATAATATACTTAATAATATACTTTAATAATATAGTTTAATAATATACTTAATAATATAGTTAATAATATAGTTTAATAATATAGTTTAATAATATACTTTAATAATATACTTTAATAATATACTTTAATAATATACTTTAATAATATACTTTAATAATATACTTAATAATATACTTTAATAATATAGTTTAATAATATAGTTTATTAATATAGTTTAATAATATAGTTTAATAATATACTTTAATAATATACTTTAATAATATAGTTGAATAATATACTTTAATAATATACTTTAATAATATACTTTAATAATATACTTAATAATATAGTTTAATAATATACTTTAATAATATACTTAATAATATAGTTTAATAATATACTTTAATAATATACTTTAATAATATAGTTTAATAATATAGTTTAATAATATACTTAATAATATACTTTAATAATATAGTTTAATAATATAGTTTAAAAATATACTTTAATAATATAGTTTATTAATATACTTTAATAATATAGTTTAATAATATACTTAATAATAAACTTTAATAATATAGTTTAATAATATACTTAATAATATAGTTTAATAATATACTTTAATAATATACTTGAATAATATACTTTAATAATATACTTTAATAATATAGTTTAATAATATACTTTAATAATATACTTTAATAATATACTTTAATAATATACTTAATAATATACTTTAATAATATACTTTAATAATATACTTTAATAATATACTTTAATAATATAGTTTAATAATATACTTTAATAATATAGTTGAATAATATACTTTAATAATATACTTTAATAATATACTTTAATAATATACTTAATAATATAGTTTAATAATATAGTTTAATAATATACTTTAATAATATACTTTAATAATATACTTTAATAATATACTTAATAATATACTTTAATAATATACTTTAATAATATACTTTAATAATATAGTTTAATAATATAGTTTAATAATATAGTTTAATAATATACTTTAATAATATACTTTAATAATATACTTTAATAATATACTTTAATAATATACTTTAATAATATACTTAATAATATAGTTTAATAATATAGTTTAATAATATAGTTTAATAATATAGTTTAATAATATACTTTAATAATATACTTTAATAATATACTTTAATAATATACTTTAATAATATAGTTTAATAATATACTTTAATAATATACTTTAATAATATACTTAATAATATAGTTTAATAATATGGTTTAATAATATACTTTAATAATATACTTTAATAATATACTTTAATAATATACTTTAATAATATAGTTTAATAATATACTTTAATAATATAGTTTAATAATATAGTTTAATAATATACTTAATAATATAGTTTAATAATATAGTTTAATAATATACTTAATAATATACTTAATAATATAGTTTAATAATATAGTTTAATAATATAGTTTAATAATATACTTTAATAATATACTTTAATAATATAGTTTAATAATATACTTTAATAATATAGTTTTAATAATATACTTTAATAATATAGTTTAATAATATACTTAATAATATACTTTAATAATATAGTTTAATAATATACTTAATAATATACTTAATAATATAGTTTAATAATATACTTTAATAATATACTTTAATAATATACTTTAATAATATACTTTAATAATATACTTTAATAATATACTTTAATAATATACTTAATAATATACTTTAATAATATAGTTTAATAATATAGTTTATTAATATAGTTTAATAATATAGTTTAATAATATACTTTAATAATATACTTTAATAATATAGTTGAATAATATAGTTTAATAATATAGTTTAATAATATACTTTAATAATATAGTTTAATAATATAGTTTAATAATATAGTTTAATAATATAGTTTAATAATATAGTTTAATAATATACTTTAATAATATACTTTAATAATATAGTTGAATAATATACTTTAATAATATACTTTAATAATATAGTTTAATAATATACTTAATAATATAGTTTAATAATATACTTTAATAATATAGTTTAATAATATACTTTAATAATATACTTAATAATATAGTTTAATAATATACTTTAATAATATACTTAATAATATAGTTTAATAATATACTTTAATAATATAGTTTAATAATATACTTTAATAATATACTTTAATAATATACTTTAATAATATAGTTTAATAATATAGTTTAATAATATACTTAATAATATACTTTAATAATATAGTTTAATAATATACTTAATAATATAGTTTAATAATATACTTTAATAATATACTTGAATAATATACTTTAATAATATACTTTAATAATATACTTTAATAATATACTTGAATAATATACTTTAATAATATACTTTAATAATATACTTAATAATATAGTTTAATAATATACTTTAATAATATACTTAATAATATACTTAATAATATAGTTTAAAAATATACTTTAATAATATACTTTAATAATATAGTTGAATAATATAGTTGAAAAATATACTTTAATAATATACTTAATAATATACTTTAATAATATACTTTAATAATATAGTTTAATAATATACTTTAATAATATAGTTTAATAATATACTTTAATAATATAGTTTAATAATATACTTAATAATATACTTTAATAATATAGTTTAATAATATACTTAATAATATACTTAATAATATAGTTTAATAATATACTTTAATAATATACTTTAATAATATACTTTAATAATATACTTTAATAATATACTTTAATAATATACTTAATAATATAGTTTAATAATATAGTTTAATAATATAGTTTATTAATATAGTTTAATAATATAGTTTAATAATATACTTTAATAATATACTTTAATAATATAGTTGAATAATATACTTTAATAATATACTTTAATAATATACTTTAATAATATACTTAATAATATAGTTTAATAATATAGTTTAATAATATACTTAATAATATACTTAATAATATAGTATAATAATATAGTTTAATAATATACTTTAATAATATACTTAATAATATAGTTTAATAATATACTTTAATAATATACTTTAATAATATACTTTAATAATATACTTTAATAATATAGTTTAATAATATAGTTTAATAATATACTTTAATAATATACTTTAAAAATATACTTTAATAATATAGTTTATTAATATACTTTAATAATATAGTTTAATAATATACTTAATAATATACTTTAATAATATAGTTTAATAATATACTTAATAATATAGTTTAATAATATACTTTAATAATATACTTGAATAATATACTTTAATAATATACTTTAATAATATACTTTAATAATATACTTGAATAATATACTTTAATAATATACTTTAATAATATACTTAATAATATAGTTTAATAATATACTTTAATAATATACTTAATAATATACTTAATAATATAGTTTAAAAATATACTTTAATAATATACTTTAATAATATAGTTGAATAATATAGTTGAATAATATACTTTAATAATATACTTAATAATATACTTTAATAATATACTTTAATAATATAGTTTAATAATATAGTTTAATAATATACTTTAATAATATAGTTTAATAATATACTTTAATAATATAGTTTAATAATATAGTTTAATAATATAGTTTAATAATATAGTTTAATAATATAGTTTAATAATATACTTTAATAATATACTTAATAATATAGTTTAATAATATAGTTTAATAATATAGTTTAATAATATAGTTTAATAATATAGTTTAATAATATAGTTTAATAATATAGTTTAATAATATAGTTTAATAATATACTTTAATAATATAGTTTAATAATATACTTTAATACTATAGTTTAATAATATACTTAATAATATAGTTTAATAATATAGTTTAATAATATAGTTTAATAATATACTTTAATAATATAGTTGAATAATATAGTTTAATAATATACTTTAATAATATACTTTAATAATATACTTTAATAATATAGTTTAATAATATACTTAATAATATAGTTTAATAATATAGTTTAATAATATACTTAATAATATACTTAATAATATAGTTTAATAATATAGTTTAATAATATACTTTAATAATATACTTTAATAATATACTTTAATAATATACTTTAATAATATAGTTTAATAATATAGTTTAATAATATACTTAATAATATACTTTAATAATATAGTTTAATAATATACTTAATAATATACTTAATAATATACTTTAATAATATACTTTAATAATATACTTTAATAATATACTTTAATAATATACTTTAATAATATACTTTAATAATATAGTTTAATAATATACTTAATAATATACTTTAATAATATAGTTTAATAATATAGTTTATTAATATAGTTTAATAATATAGTTTAATAATATACTTTAATAATATACTTTAATAATATAGTTGAATAATATACTTTAATAATATACTTTAATAATATACTTTAATAATATACTTTATACTATAGTTTAATAATATAGTTTAATAATATAGTATAATAATATACTTAATAATATACTTTAATAATATACTTTAATAATATAGTTTAATAATATAGTTTAATAATATACTTTAATAATATACTTTAATAATATACTTTAATAATATAGTTTAATAATATAGTTTAATAATATAGTTTAATAATATACTTTAATAATATACTTTAATAATATACTTAATAATATAGTTTAATAATATACTTTAATAATATAGTTTAATAATATACTTTAATAATATACTTTAATAATATACTTTAATAATATACTTTAATAATATACTTTAATAATATAGTTTAATAATATACTTTAATAATATAGTTTAATAATATACTTAATAATATAGTTTAATAATATAGTTTAATAATATACTTTAATAATATACTTTAATAATATAGTTGAATAATATAGTTTAATAATATACTTTAATAATATACTTTAATAATATAGTTTAATAATATACTTAATAATATAGTTTAATAATATAGTATAATAATATACTTAATAATATACTTAATAATATAGTTTAATAATATAGTTTAATAATATAGTTTAATAATATACTTTAATAATATACTTTAATAATATACTTTAATAATATACTTTAATAATATACTTTAATAATATACTTTAATAATATACTTAATAATATACTTTAATAATATACTTTAATAATATAGTTGAATAATATAGTTTAATAATATACTTTAATAATATACTTTAATAATATAGTTTAATAATATACTTAATAATATAGTTTAATAATATAGTTTAATAATATACTTTAATAATATACTTTAATAATATAGTTGAATAATATACTTTAATAATATACTTTAATAATATACTTTAATAATATAGTTAATAATATAGTTTAATAATATACTTTAATAATATACTTTAATAATATAGTTTAATAATATACTTAATAATATAGTTTAATAATATACTTTAATAATATACTTTAATAATATAGTTGAATAATATACTTTAATAATATACTTTAATAATATACTTTAATAATATACTTTAATAATATACTTTAATAATATACTTTAATAATATACTTTAATAATATAGTTTAATAATATAGTTTAATAATATAGTTTAATAATATAGTTTAATAATATACTTAATAATATACTTTAATAATATAGTTTAATAATATACTTAATAATATACTTAATAATATAGTTTAATAATATACTTTAATAATATACTTTAATAATATACTTTAATAATATACTTTAATAATATACTTTAATAATATAGTTTAATAATATACTTAATAATATAGTTTAATAATATAGTTTAATAATATAGTTTATTAATATAGTTTAATAATATAGTTTAATAATATACTTTAATAATATACTTTAATAATATAGTTGAATAATATACTTTAATAATATACTTTAATAATATACTTTATACTATAGTTTAATAATATAGTTTAATAATATAGTTTAATAATATAGTTTAATAATATACTTAATAATATAGTTTAATAATATAGTTTAATAATATAGTTTAATAATATAGTTTAATAATATAGTTTAATAATATAGTTTAATAATATAGTTTAATAATATACTTTAATAATATACTTTAATAATATACTTAATAATATAGTTTAATAATATAGTTTAATAATATAGTTTAATAATATAGTTTAATAATATACTTTAATAATATACTTTAATAATATACTTTAATAATATACTTTAATAATATAGTTTAATAATATACTTTAATAATATAGTTTAATAATATACTTAATAATATAGTTTAATAATATAGTTTAATAATATACTTTAATAATATACTTTAATAATATACTTTAATAATATAGTTGAATAATATAGTTTAATAATATACTTTAATAATATAGTTTAATAATATAGTTTAATAATATACTTAATAATATAGTTTAATAATATAGTTTAATAATATAGTTTAATAATATAGTTTAATAATATACTTTAATAATATACTTTAATAATATACTTAATAATATACTTTAATAATATACTTTAATAATATAGTTGAATAATATAGTTTAATAATATACTTTAATAATATACTTTAATAATATAGTTTAATAATATACTTAATAATATAGTTTAATAATATACTTTAATAATATACTTTAATAATATACTTTAATAATATAGTTGAATAATATACTTTAATAATATACTTTAATAATATACTTTAATAATATAGTTAATAATATAGTTTAATAATATACTTTAATAATATACTTTAATAATATAGTTTAATAATATACTTAATAATATAGTTTAATAATATAGTTTAATAATATACTTTAATAATATACTTTAATAATATAGTTGAATAATATACTTTAATAATATACTTTAATAATATACTTTAATAATATAGTTAATAATATAGTTTAATAATATAGTTTAATAATATACTTAATAATATACTTAATAATATAGTTTAATAATATACTTTAATAATATACTTTAATAATATACTTAAACTATATTATTAAGTATATTATTAAACTATATTATTAAAGTATATTATTAAGTATATTATTAAAGTATATTATTAAAGTATATTAATAAAGTATATTAATAAACTATATTATTAAAGTATATTTTTAAAGTATATTATTAAAGTATATTATTAAAGTATATTATTAAGTATATTATTAAACTATATTATTAAACTATATTATTAAAGTATATTATTAAAGTATATTATTAAGTATATTATTAAACTATATTATTAAAGTATATTAATAAAGTATATTAATAAACTATATTATTAAAGTATATTTTTAAAGTATATTATTAAAGTATATTATTAAAGTATATTATTAAGTATATTATTAAACTATATTATTAAAGTATATTATTAAAGTATATTATTAAAGTATATTATTAAAGTATATTATTAAAGTATATTATTAAAGTATATTATTAAAGTATATTATTAAGTATATTATTAAAGTATATTATTAAACTATATTATTAAACTATATTATTAAGTATATTATTAAGTATATTATTAAACTATATTATTAAACTATATTATTAAGTATATTATTAAAGTATATTATTAAACTATATTATTAAACTATATTATTCAACTATATTATTAAAGTATATTATTAAACTATATTATTAAACTATATTATTAAACTATATTATTAAACTATATTATTAAACTATATTATTAAGTATATTATTAAACTATATTATTAAAGTATATTATTAAACTATATTATTAAAGTATATTATTAAAGTATATTATTAAAGTATATTATTAAACTATATTATTCAACTATATTATTAAACTATATTATTAAACTATATTATTAAGTATATTATTAAACTATATTATTAAAGTATATTATTAAACTATATTATTAAAGTATATTATTAAAGTATATTATTAAACTATATTATTAAAGTATATTATTAAACTATATTATTAAACTATATTATTAAAGTATATTATTAAACTATATTATTCAACTATATTATTAAAGTATATTATTAAACTATATTATTAAGTATATTATTAAGTATATTATTAAAGTATATTATTAAAGTATATTATTAAACTATATTATTAAGTATATTATTAAGTATATTATTAAAGTATATTATTCAACTATATTATTAAAGTATATTATTAAAGTACATTATTAAAGTATATTATTAAACTATATTATTCAACTATATTATTAAACTATATTATTAAACTATATTATTAAAGTATATTATTAAAGTATATTATTAAAGTATATTATTAAACTATATTATTAAAGTATATTATTAAAGTATATTATTAAACTATATTATTAAGTATATTATTAAGTATATTATTAAAGTATATTATTAAAGTATATTATTAAACTATATTATTAAGTATATTATTAAGTATATTATTAAAGTATATTATTCAACTATATTATTCAACTATATTATTCAACTATATTATTAAAGTATATTATTAACTTATATTTTTAAACTATATTATTAAGTATATTATTAAGTATATTATTAAAGTATATTATTAAACTATATTATTAAGTATATTATTAAAGTATATTATTAAAGTATATTATTCAAGTATATTATTAAAGTATATTATTAAAGTATATTATTAAACTATATTATTAAGTATATTATTAAACTATATTATTAAAGTATATTATTAAGTATATTATTAAACTATATTATTAAAGTATATTAATAAACTATATTATTAAGTATATTATTAAGTATATTATTAAAGTATATTATTAAACTATATTATTCAACTATATTATTAAAGTATATTATTAAAGTATATTATTAAACTATATTATTAAACTATATTATTAGACTATATTATTAAACTATATTATTAAGTATATTATTAAACTATATTATTAAAGTATATTATTAAACTATATTATTAAAGTATATTATTAAAGTATATTATTAAACTATATTATTCAACTATATTATTAAAGTATATTATTAAGCTATATTATTAAAGTATATTATTAAAGTATATTATTAAACTATATTATTCAACTATATTATTAAAGTATATTATTAAAGTATATTATTAAACTATATTATTAAGTATATTATTAAGTATATTATTAAAGTATATTATTAAACTATATTATTAAACTATATTATTAAAGTATATTATTAAAGTATATTATTAAAGTATATTATTAAAGTATATTATTAAACTATATTATTCAACTATATTATTAAACTATATTATTCAACTATATTATTAAAGTATATTATTAAAGTATATTATTAAAGTATATTATTAAGTATATTATTAAGTATATTATTAAAGTATATTATTAAAGTATATTATTAAAGTATATTATTAAGTATATTATTAAGTATATTATTAAAGTATATTATTCAACTATATTATTAAAGTATATTATTAAAGTATATTATTAAAGTATATTATTCAACTATATTATTAAACTATATTATTAAACTATATTATTAAAGTATATTATTAAACTATATTATTAAGTATATTATTAAGTATATTATTAAAGTATATTATTAAAGTATATTATTAAACTATATTATTAAGTATATTATTAAGTATATTATTAAAGTATATTATTCAACTATATTATTCAACTATATTATTTAACTATATTATTAAAGTATATTATTAACTTATATTTTTAAACTATATTATTAAGTATATTATTAAGTATATTATTAAAGTATATTATTAAAGTATATTATTAAGTATATTATTAAAGTATATTATTAAAGTATATTATTCAAGTATATTATTCAAGTATATTATTCAAGTATATTATTAAAGTATATTATTAAACTATATTATTAAGTATATTATTAAACTATATTATTAAAGTATATTATTAAGTATATTATTAAACTATATTATTGAAGTATATTAATAAACTATATTATTAAAGTATATTTTTAAAGTATATTATTAAAGTATATTATTAAAGTATATTATTAAGTATATTATTAAAGTATATTATTAAACTATATTATTAAAGTATATTATTAAAGTATATTATTAAACTATATTATTAAGTATATTATTAAGTATATTATTAAAGTATATTATTAAGTATATTATTAAACTATATTATTAAGTATATTATTAAGTATATTATTAAAGTATATTATTCAACTATATTATTAAAGTATATTATTAAAGTACATTATTAAAGTATATTATTAAACTATATTATTCAACTATATTATTAAACTATATTATTAAACTATATTATTCAACTATATTATTAAACTATATTATTAAACTATATTATTAAAGTATATTATTAAAGTATATTATTAAAGTATATTATTAAACTATATTATTAAAGTATATTATTAAAGTATATTATTAAACTATATTATTAAGTATATTATTAAGTATATTATTAAAGTATATTATTAAAGTATATTATTAAACTATATTATTAAGTATATTATTAAGTATATTATTAAAGTATATTATTCAACTATATTATTCAACTATATTATTACAATTACAATTTACAATTTAGGCATTTAGCAGACGCTCTTAATCCAGAGCGACTTACATTAAGCAAGAACAAAAACATGGGAATACATCACATAAAGACATTTATCATGAACATGCGTTGCTAAGAAAGTAACAGTGGAATATCTATAATGAAACTATACATATAAGCTATACATCTATACTACTATGCTACACATATGTACTATGACGTGCTATGACTACTAGAATTGCTATCTAAGGGGGTGGGGTAAAGAAGCTGACACAGGAGTACTCTGGCTAGTCCAAATAGATATAGGTCTCAGTGTGGACATCTATGGGTCTCCCGGCTAAGGCTAACTGTGTAGGGCACGCCGCAGTTACAGTCAATTAACTCCTCCCACAAAGGTCGACACGGTCCCATCTTTTAGATTGAGTTTCTGCTAAAATTGGAATGAAACAGTAATTTGTTTTTTTCTAAAATTGGAACGATACAGAGTAGATTGGTTTTCTGCTAAAATTGGAACAAATTTATTTTTTTTCTAAAATTGGAACGATACAGAGTAGATTGGTTTTCAGCTAAAATTGAGGACCCCTTCCGTTCTTTGAGTTTTTGGCCCCTGGCCCCGTGCGGCCCCCGAAGGGGGCAAAGGTCGACACGGTCCCATCTTTTAGTATGTTATGTAGCTTGTCAAGACGAACATTTTGATATGTGTTTCTCCACACACGGTCGTACGGTCGCTAACCCTAGGGTTAACCTTTAAAGCGCGATA
>NC_137876.1:43525563-43528063 GCF_963924005.1 Protomyctophum bolini | reverse complement strand
AGCGGTGAAAACAGGTTGTGTTCCGTGTGCCGTCGCGAGTGTCACGTTTCTGGGGACAAGTCATCGTGCATTCACCCCCCCCTCCGGTTCTCATCGAAGCTATGGATGGACTACTGAACTGAACTCTCCAGAACGCTATCCGTCGCTTGTGGACTGTTTGTGGACTAAACAGTGCACGCACACACACACGGTTGATAAATTAGCAGATATAGATAGATAGACAAACAACTAAACAATAATAGTTGTGTCGGAGTTTTCCCAAAAACAGCAGCCCGCTGTCAGCGCGTTTCTGTGCCGGTCCTCGTGTGTTTTGCTGGACGTTTCCTCGCACTAAAATTAATTGCCCTTGTCGCGGGACCTCGCCCTGAGCACAGGGAGTTGACCACTGGTGTACGCTCCTCGACACCCAGTCTCAATTTAGGGGGTCCTCCGCGGGCCGGGCCACAGGGTCCAGAAGTCGGTCCACTTTCGCTCGAGGTTTCTCCTCGACGACGGGGTCTGGCCGCAGGTCACCCGAGGCACTATCACCGTGGTGTACACAGTGGCGCTAGTAATGTACGTACTACAGGAGTGGGGCCTTGATCATACCTTATATCAGTTGTATGTACCCCCTCTATTTATGCAATATGTTGCCCATGTTTTGTGATTGGTTTGCTGCGTTCTGAATCGATAAACCAATCGCATATAAGATTTATTTGAGGGAATCATTTAAATTGGTCTATTGCGTTCATGTAGGCCTATCGATGAACCTCATACCAAAAGTTGAAAGATAGTAGATAGCCTATATTTATAGATAGATAGAACACGTGTGTGTGTGTGTGTGTGTGTGTGTGTGTGTGTGTGTGAGATATTGAGCACCGTGGACGGTGGAGGAGCCGACACGGGACTCACTTGCGAGCCAGTTCTCTCTCAGTGCCCCTGCAGTAATTACCCCCTCCCGGTTCCCACCGAGGTGAACAACTGAACCCCGTAGCTGTCTCTGACCGTGGACTAAACACACACACGGTTTATAAATGAGCATATATATATATATATAGTCTATAGACAAAGAACTAAAGTCCAGAGTCCCCAGCGCGTCGTATGCACCGCGTGTGTGTGTGTGCGCGAGAGAGATCAATAATTAATAGCCTTTATTATAAAGGCTATTAATTATTGATCTCTCTATGCACATGCATATCATACAACTGATATAAAGTTTATATCAGTTGTATGATATGCATGTGCACATGTCCGTTGCACTGGACTCCGTTCCGGTGATAATATCACCGTGATATTGATTATTAATTAAGTAATTAAAGTATGCATAGCCTACTACTAGTTGGCACAATGTTTCACATCATCTGCTAATTAAAAGCAAACTTTAAATGTGCTGATGCTGTAGTCAGTGTAAACGGTGAGGGTCCGTGGGGGTGGTGGAGGAGCGGTCTGACTCTAGGCTACTGCCACATATAGCCAGCCGAGGTCAGTGACAGACAGACAGCGCCGAGATGGGGGCTCCCTTCCACGGGAGACTTGGGACTGAATGTCCGGAAATCGCACGTAAACATAAGCTGTTTTAATTGCTTTTACGACGTGCTGGATATATACAATTGTATTTCTACGGTATGCTCTTTCTAAATCAACATTAACATTACATACAGAGCCGCCATTTAAAAAAATGCCCGGAGGGTTTCGCTCGTGGCCAGCTGGGGGAGAGGAGAGCGGAGTGGGGGGGAGACATGAGCGCTGAAGACGGGGAGGATTGAGATCCGGTCCGTTCGGTTATTTACAAACAAGTTTACCAAGATTATATTATTTATTCATCCATACATAGGTTATGATGTAACTAAATATATAAGTATGTCTCCTCTACAGTCGCTATTTTACATTTTAGACTTTCAAATGCGCATCTGCTCAAACTGCCTGTCTCTCGTCTCAAAGCCAGACAGCCAGTCCAGGCAGCTTGAGTGACAGGTACCTTGTACACGCCCACTTTCTCAAAAAAAAGCTGCGTCTTTTAGATTTCTGCTTCTGCTTTTTAAAGCAGCTTCTTCGGTCTGAATGGGGCTTAAGGCTAACTGTGTAGGGCACGCCGCAGTTACAGTCAATTAACTCCTCCCACAAAGGTCGACACGGTCCCATCTTTTAGATTGAGTTTCTGCTAAAATTGGAACGAAACAGTAATTTGTTTTTTTCTAAAATTGGAACGATACAGAGTAGATTGGTTTTCTGCTAAAATTGGAACAAAATTATTTTTTTTCTAAAATTGGAACGATACAGAGTAGATTGGTTTTCAGCTAAAATTGAAGGACCCCTTCCGTTCTTTGAGTTTTTGGCCCCTGGCCCCGTGCGGCCCTCGAAGGGGGCAAAGGTCGACACGGTCCCATCTTTTAGTATGTTATGTAGCTTGTCAAGACGAACATTTTGATATGTGTTTCTCCACACACGGTCGTACGGTCGCTAACCCTAGGGTTAACCTTTAAAGCGCGATAGCTCCTCCCACAAATGTCGAAAATGGAAG
>NC_137876.1:43520563-43523063 GCF_963924005.1 Protomyctophum bolini | reverse complement strand
CCCTGGCTAGTCCAAATAGATATAGGTCTCAGTGTGGACATCTATGGGTCTCCCGGCTAAGGCTAACTGTGTAGGGCACGCCGCAGTTACAGTCAATTAACTCCTCCCACAAAGGTCGACACGGTCCCATCTTTTAGATTGAGTTTCTGCTAAAATTGGAACGAAACAGTAATTTGTTTTTTTCTAAAATTGGAACGATACAGAGTAGATTGGTTTTCTGCTAAAATTGGAACAAAATTATTTTTTTTCTAAAATTGGAACGATACAGAGTAGATTGGTTTTCAGCTAAAATTGAGGACCCCTTCCGTTCTTTGAGTTTTTGGCCCCTGGCCCCGTGCGGCCCCCGAAGGGGGCAAAGGTCGACACGGTCCCATCTTTTAGTATGTTATGTAGCTTGTCAAGACGAACATTTTGATATGTCTTTCTCCACACACGGTCGTACGGTCGCTAACCCTAGGGTTAACCTTTAAAGCGCGATAGCTCCTCCCACAAAGGTCGAAAATGGAAGTGCCTTGCATCCACGCATAGCTATCGATAAGACGAACGTGCTGATATGTGTCTCCCTGCGCACGGATGTAATTTAGGATTAGCAAAAAAAAAAAAAAGTGGATTCGCAAAAAAAATAGCTCAAAATGGTGAAAAATACGGAACGCTTCACGAATTTGCGTGTCATCCGCGCGCTTGGTCGAGTTCCATCTTCGTCCTTTTTTTGTTCCAAGTGTTCCAACATTGTTTCAACTTCCGGGCCACCGATTGGCCGGTGCCCGGATCGTGCAGGCTACCATTGGCTGGTTCCACCTGGGGTTCCACCTGGGGTTCCAACCCAGGAGCCAATGGGGGCATGGTCCCGCCCCTACCTCTCAGTAATTCCAAAAACAGCACGGCGGCGGCCATCTTGTTACAGTGTGCGGTGGATGGACGTATTCATAATTTTAATAAATCGTACAAGGTGTTTGGAAAATATTTAAAGGCAGCGGGGCTTTCTCCAGGGGCCAATAAGGGATCGATTTTAATTTGGAACATTTCTGTCCATTTTTGGCTTAGTTATGGACATGTAGTATCTGTTTAGCATGTTAGCTAGCTGCTGGATGATGATGATGATGATGGGTTCTTAATATTATGTGTGGATATTTGATATTTTTTTATTAAATCGTACAAGGTGTTTGGAAAATATTTAAAGGCGGCAGGGCTTTCTCCAGGGGCCAATAAGGGATCGATTTTAATTTGGAACATTTCTGTCCATTTTTGGCTTAGTTATGGACATGTAGTATCTGTTAGCATGTTAGCTAGCTGCTGGATGATGAACAATGAACTCAAGTGTCACAAAGCAAAGCAACACGAAAAGCGATGGTAATAGTACTATTAGCCAGCTTCTGCTGACCTATATGGGGTGCGAGGCCCTGCATTGCTCAATAACCTGCTTTGATGACACTTTTGTCCTTTTGTATGTTTAAATCAAATGTCAAATTATAGTTCAAAGACACCAAGAAGATAGTCTGTGATTACAATATCAATTTAAAATGTAAGTCGCTCTGGATTAAGAGCGTCTGCTAAATGCCTAAATTGTAAATTGTCCCCTTGCGCTTAGGGTCCGGCCCATTCCTCTCTGTTATGTCATATTACGAGCATTTAACTTTTAATATCACAATTATTGTAGCTAATCTTTAACTGAATCTGGAAGTATTCCTTTATTAAATGATTCTTCATAGTCTGGAATTGTAACTGATCAATTTTCTTTTGTGACTTTCGCCTTTATTTTATATGGAGGGACAGTCAGTGGTGTAAACTTTATTTATATAGCACATTTCATACATAAAATGCAACTCAAAGTACTTCACATGAAAATAAAATAAAAAATAACAAGCAGCGGAATGCCAGAAACAAAAAGTAGGTCAATCTACAATTAGCAAATAAAAATAGCAATACAAAACTAAAAACATTAAAAATGGTAAGGAAATTTGTATTGGATAATACATTTTAAATTGATATTCTTAGATATTCAACTTTATTGACATTTATAATTAAATTGGTGTCTTTACACTGTAGAATTTTACATTTGATTTAAGTGTCTATTTGTTTGTCTCTAAATGTTTTGATGAATTGAACAATGCCCTTTTGGTAAACAAGTGTAAGGCTTAATTGGGTCGTCCACTCACAGTTAACAGTCTTTGTATTGAGTTTGTTTTTGAAATGTAGGCCTACTGTAATTCTGCAAACTGTTAATAAATATTTAAATCAATCAAAATTGACATTTCAACTATTGATCAGACGCTGTGCATTGACGACACCTACAGGTCATTCATTTTAATTGCATGCATGCAGAGAAATCACAACATTGTGAGACGCACTGGGTCGTTGCCATGTTTTGCCACGGAAACCAGCGACCTGCCTTGTGTAAGTAAGTAAGTAAATTTTATTTATAAAGCACCTTTCTTAACAATGTTACAAAGTGCTGTACAGTGACACAATCAAATCAATCATAATTAAAACAGTGACAGTA
>NC_137876.1:43493063-43505563 GCF_963924005.1 Protomyctophum bolini | reverse complement strand
GAACATTTCTGTCCATTTTTGGCTTAGTTATGGACATGTAGTATCTGTTAGCATGTTAGCTAGCTGCTGGATGATGAACAATGAACTCAAGTGTCACAAAGCAAAGCAACACGAAAAGCGATGGTAATAGTACTATTAGCCAGCTTCTGCTGACCTATATGGGGTGCGAGGCCCTGCATTGCTCAATAACCTGCTTTGATGACACTTTTGTCCTTTTGTATGTTTAAATCAAATGTCAAATTATAGTTCAAAGACACCAAGAAGATAGTCTGTGATTACAATATCAATTTAAAATGTAAGTCGCTCTGGATTAAGAGCGTCTGCTAAATGCCTAAATTGTAAATTGTCCCCTTGCGCTTAGGGTCCGGCCCATTCCTCTCTGTTATGTCATATGACGAGCATTCAGTTGAAGGTTTACTTGATTTAACTTTTAATATCACAATTATTGTAGCTAATCTAACTGAATCTGGAAGTCTTCCTTTATTAAATGATTCTTCATAGTCTGGAATTGTAACTGATCCATTTTTTATGGTGACTTTCGCCTTTATTTTATATGGAGGGACAGTCAGTGGTGTAAACTTTATTTATATAGCACATTTCATACATAAAATGCAACTCTGTCACATTATGTCTCTCCCTCAGTCTGTGACTCCACACTGGCCTCCCATATCCCATTCCAGCACACCCAGTTCCATTTACACACCTGTCAACTACCTCGTCAGCCCAGCAGTGAACACTTCTCCAATCAACCTGCTCACTATAAAACTGGACTCAGTACAAACACTCATTGTCAGTTCATAACCTGTGTCACAGATGTCCTGCCTGTTAAATATTATACTCTAGTTTGTTGTGACTTTGCTCCTGGGTTCAACTCTGTCTGCATCCTTGACAACTCAAAGTACTTCACATATTAAACTTTATTTATATAGCACATTTCATACATAAAATGCAACTCAAAGTACTTCACATGAAAATAAAATAAAAAATAACAAGCAGCGGAATGCCAGAAACAAAAAGTAGGTCAATCTACAATTAGCAAATAAAAATAGCAATACAAAACTACAACATTAAAAATGGTAAGGAAATTTGTATTGGATAATACATTTTAAATTGATATTCTTAGATATTCAACTATATTGACATTTATAATTAAATTGGTGTCTTTACACTGTAGAATTTTACATTTGATTTAAGTGTCTATTTGTTTGTCTCTAAATGTTTTGATGAATTGAACAATGCCCTTTTGGTAAACAAGTGTAAGGCTTAATTGGGTCGTCCACTCACAGTTAACAGTCTTTGTATTGAGTTTGTGCTTGAAATGTAGGCCTACTGTAATTCTGCAAACTGTTAATAAATATTTCAATCAATCAATCAAAATTGACATTTCAACTATTGATCAGACGCTGTGCATTGACGACACCTAATGGTCATTCATTTTAATTGCATGCATGCAGAGAAATCACAACATTGTGAGACGCACTGGGTCGTTGCCATGTTTTGCCACGGAAACCAGCGACCTGCCTTGTGTAAGTAAGTAAGTACATTTTATTTATAAAGCACCTTTCTTAACAATGTTACAAAGTGCTGTACAGTGACACAATAAAATCAATCATAATTAAAACAGTGACAGTACAACAAGCAAATAAGAACAACATAATCAAGTCAAATAAAATCAGAAAAATGTTCCCGAAATAAAAACGTTTTCAGTGGACGAAGCCAGGCTTGATACGAGCAGACGTGGCAACGCCATTGAAACACAGGGGCAATCTCCCGTTGGCCGAGAGGTTGGAACTCACGGGACAATGGGAGCCTGCATGCTTTTGGGCGGCCAATAAGGGCAGGGGTAAAACAGAGAGGATTGTTCCGGATCCTCTAACCAGGGTCCGGCCCATTCCTCTCTGTTATGTCATATGACGAGCATTCAGTTGAAGGTTTACTTGATTTAACTTTTAATATCACAATTATTGTAGCTAATCTAACTGAATCTGGAAGTCTTCCTTTATTAAATGATTCTTCATAGTCTGGAATTGTAACTGATCCATTTTTTATGGTGACTTTCGCCTTTATTTTATATGGAGGGACAGTCAGTGGTGTAAACTTTATTTATATAGCACATTTCATACATAAAATGCAACTCTGTCACATTATGTCTCTCCCTCAGTCTGTGACTCCACACTGGCCTCCCATATCCCATTCCAGCACACCCAGTTCCATTTACACACCTGTCAACTACCTCGTCAGCCCAGCAGTGAACACTTCTCCAATCAACCTGCTCACTATAAAACTGGACTCAGTACAAACACTCATTGTCAGTTCATAACCTGTGTCACAGATGTCCTGCCTGTTAAATATTATACTCTAGTTTGTTGTGACTTTGCTCCTGGGTTCAACTCTGTCTGCATCCTTGACAACTCAAAGTACTTCACATATTAAACTTTATTTATATAGCACATTTCATACATAAAATGCAACTCAAAGTACTTCACATGAAAATAAAATAAAAAATAACAAGCAGCGGAATGCCAGAAACAAAAAGTAGGTCAATCTACAATTAGCAAATAAAAATAGCAATACAAAACTACAACATTAAAAATGGTAAGGAAATTTGTATTGGATAATACATTTTAAATTGATATTCTTAGATATTCAACTATATTGACATTTATAATTAAATTGGTGTCTTTACACTGTAGAATTTTACATTTGATTTAAGTGTCTATTTGTTTGTCTCTAAATGTTTTGATGAATTGAACAATGCCCTTTTGGTAAACAAGTGTAAGGCTTAATTGGGTCGTCCACTCACAGTTAACAGTCTTTGTATTGAGTTTGTGCTTGAAATGTAGGCCTACTGTAATTCTGCAAACTGTTAATAAATATTTCAATCAATCAATCAAAATTGACATTTCAACTATTGATCAGACGCTGTGCATTGACGACACCTAATGGTCATTCATTTTAATTGCATGCATGCAGAGAAATCACAACATTGTGAGACGCACTGGGTCGTTGCCATGTTTTGCCACGGAAACCAGCGACCTGCCTTGTGTAAGTAAGTAAGTACATTTTATTTATAAAGCACCTTTCTTAACAATGTTACAAAGTGCTGTACAGTGACACAATAAAATCAATCATAATTAAAACAGTGACAGTACAACAAGCAAATAAGAACAACATAATCAAGTCAAATAAAATCAGAAAAATGTTCCCGAAATAAAAACGTTTTCAGTGGACGAAGCCAGGCTTGATACGAGCAGACGTGGCAACGCCATTGAAACACAGGGGCAATCTCCCGTTGGCCGAGAGGTTGGAACTCACGGGACAATGGGAGCCTGCATGCTTTTGGGCGGCCAATAAGGGCAGGGGTAAAACAGAGAGGATTGTTCCGGATCCTCTAACCAGGCCCGACCCTGCTTAGCTTCCGAGATCGGACGAGATCGGGCGTGTTCAGGGTGGTATGGCCGTAAGCAACAGAACTTGGGCCCGTCGGTCTTTTATAGCTGACAGCGGCCCCGCGCCGCGCACACAAGGAAGGGAGAATTACAATGCCCTGCTGTGGTGTTTATTCTAGTTGGGCTAGCCTGCTAAAGGTTAGAAGTGGCATTTGTCAGCAGTACCCAAGTTAGTGCTGCACACGATCTAGTAATATTGTATCATGGCCAAAAATGGCAGTTTCTCATTTAGTGTGGCAAAGGAAAAAGCTTACAGCACCTGGTATTCCCAGGCGGTCTCCCATCCAAGTACTAACCAGGCCCGACCCTGCTTAGCTTCCGAGATCGGACGAGATCGGGCGTGTTCAGGGTGGTATGGCCGTAAGCAACAGAAGTTGGGCCCGTCTGTCTTTTATATGTAGCTGACAGCGGCCCTGCACCGCGCACACAAGGAAGGGAGAATTACAATGCCCTGCTGTGGTGTTTATTCTAGTTGGGCTAGCCTGCTAAAGGTTAGAAGTGGCATTTGTCAGCAGTACCCAAGTTAGTGCTGCACACGATCTAGTAATATTGTATCATGGCCAAAAATGGCAGTTTCTCATTTAGTGTGGCAAAGGAAAAAGCTTACAGCACCTGGTATTCCCAGGCGGTCTCCCATCCAAGTACTAACCAGGCCCGACCCTGCTTAGCTTCCGAGATCGGACGAGATCGGGCGTGTTCAGGGTGGTATGGCCGTAAGCAACAGAAGTTGGGCCCGTCGGTCTTTTATAGCTGACAAGGGCCCCGCGCCGCGCACACAAGGAAGGGAGAATTACAATGCCCTGCTGTGGTGTTTATTCTAGTTGGGCTAGCCTGCTAAAGGTTAGAAGTGGCATTTGTCAGCAGTATCCAAGTTAGTGCTGCACCTATTAACATTGTTAAAAAAAAAAAAAAAAAAAAACACACTTTTGTATTGAAATGCATTGATTGATTGATTTATTTAATAATGTAACTTATGTGGATATATGTAATTCTGCATGAATTGTAAACCTAAAAAGAAAAGGAAAAAGCTTACAGCACCTGGTATTCCCAGGCGGTCTCCCATCCAAGTACTAACCAGGCCCGACCCTGCTTAGCTTCCGAGATTGGACGAGATCGGGCGTGTTCAGGGTGGTATGGCCGTAAGCAACAGAAGTTGGGCCCGTCGGTCTTTTATAGCTGACAGCGGCCCCGCGCCGCGCACACATGGAAGGGAGAATTACAATGCCCTGCTGTGGTGTTTATTCTAGTTGGGCTAGCCTGCTAAAGGTTAGAAGTGGCATTTGTCAGCAGTACCCAAGTTAGTGCTGCACACGATCTAGTAATATTGTATCATGGCCAAAAATGGCAGTTTCTCATTTAGTGTGGCAAAGGAAAAAGCTTACAGCACCTGGTATTCCCAGGCGGTCTCCCATCCAAGTACTAACCAGGCCCGACCCTGCTTAGCTTCCGAGATCGGACGAGATCGGGCGTGTTCAGGGTGGTATGGCCGTAAGCAACAGAAGTTGGGCCCGTCGGTCTTTTATAGCTGACAGCTGCCCCGCACCGCGCACACAAGGAAGGGAGAATTACAATGCCCTGCTGTGGTGTTTATTCTAGTTGGGCTAGCCTGCTAAAGGTTAGAAGTGGCATTTGTCAGCAGTACCCAAGTTAGTGCTGCACACGATCTAGTAATATTGTATCATGGCCAAAAATGGCAGTTTCTCATTTAGTGTGGCAAAGGAAAAAGCTTACAGCACCTGGTATTCCCAGGCGGTCTCCCATCCAAGTACTAACCAGGCCCGACCCTGCTTAGCTTCCGAGATCGGACGAGATCGGGCGTGTTCAGGGTGGTATGGCCGTAAGCAACAGAAGTTGGGCCCGTCTGTCTTTTATATGTAGCTGACAGCGGCCCTGCACCGCGCACACAAGGAAGGGAGAATTACAATGCCCTGCTGTGGTGTTTATTCTAGTTGGGCTAGCCTGCTAAAGGTTAGAAGTGGCATTTGTCAGCAGTACCCAAGTTAGTGCTGCACACGATCTAGTAATATTGTATCATGGCCAAAAATGGCAGTTTCTCATTTAGTGTGGCAAAGGAAAAAGCTTACAGCACCTGGTATTCCCAGGCGGTCTCCCATCCAAGTACTAACCAGGCCCGACCCTGCTTAGCTTCCGAGATCGGACGAGATCGTGCGTGTTCAGGGTGGTATGGCCGTAAGCAACAGAAGTTGGGCCCGTCTGTCTTTTATATGTAGCTGACAGCGGCCCTGCACCGCGCACACAAGGAAGGGAGAATTACAATGCCCTGCTGTGGTGTTTATTCTAGTTGGGCTAGCCTGCTAAAGGTTAGAAGTGGCATTTGTCAGCAGTACCCAAGTTAGTGCTGCACACGATCTAGTAATATTGTATCATGGCCAAAAATGGCAGTTTCTCATTTAGTGTGGCAAAGGAAAAAGCTTACAGCACCTGGTATTCCCAGGCGGTCTCCCATCCAAGTACTAACCAGGCCCGACCCTGCTTAGCTTCCGAGATCGGACGAGATCGGGCGTGTTCAGGGTGGTATGGCCGTAAAAGCAACAGAAGTTGGGCCCGTCGGTCTTTTATAGCTGACAGCGGCCCCGCGCCGCGCACAAGGAAGGGAGAATTACAATGCCCTGCTGTGGTGTTTATTCTAGTTGGGCTAGCCTGCTAAAGGTTAGAAGTGGCATTTGTCAGCAGTATCCAAGTTAGTGCTGCACCTATTAACATTGTTAAAAAAACAAACAAAAAAAAAACACACTTTTGTATTGAAATGCATTGATTGATTGATTTATTTAATAATGTAACTTATGTGGATATATGTAATTCTGCATGAATTGTAAACCTAAAAAGAAAAGGAAAAAGCTTACAGCACCTGGTATTCCCAGGCGGTCTCCCATCCAAGTACTAACCAGGCCCGACCCTGCTTAGCTTCCGAGATCGGACGAGATCGGGCGTGTTCAGGGTGGTATGGCCGTAAGCAACAGAAGTTGGGCCCGTCGGTCTTTTATAGCTGACAGCGGCCCCGCGCCGCGCACACAAGGAAGGGAGAATTACAATGCCCTGCTGTGGTGTTTATTCTAGTTGGGCTAGCCTGCTAAAGGTTAGAAGTGGCATTTGTCAGCAGTACCCAAGTTAGTGCTGCACACGATCTAGTAATATTGTATCATGGCCAAAAATGGCAGTTTCTCATTTAGTGTGGCAAAGGAAAAAGCTTACAGCACCTGGTATTCCCAGGCGGTCTCCCATCCAAGTACTAACCAGGCCCGACCCTGCTTAGCTTCCGAGATCGGACGAGATCGGGAGTGTTCAGGGTGGTATGGCCGTAAGCAACAGAAGTTGGGCCCGTCGGTCTTTTATAGCTGACAGCGGCCCCGCGCCGATCTAGTAATATTGTATCATGGCCAAAAATGGCAGTTTCTCATTTAGTGTGGCAAAGGAAAAAGCTTACAGCACCTGGTATTCCCAGGCGGTCTCCCATCCAAGTACTAACCAGGCCCGACCCTGCTTAGCTTCCGAGATCGGACGAGATCGGGCGTGTTCAGGGTGGTATGGCCGTAAGCAACAGAAGTTGGGCCCGTCTGTCTTTTATATGTAGCTGACAGCGGCCCTGCACCGCGCACACAAGGAAGGGAGAATTACAATGCCCTGCTGTGGTGTTTATTCTAGTTGGGCTAGCCTGCTAAAGGTTAGAAGTGGCATTTGTCAGCAGTACCCAAGTTAGTGCTGCACACGATCTAGTAATATTGTATCATGGCCAAAAATGGCAGTTTCTCATTTAGTGTGGCAAAGGAAAAAGCTTACAGCACCTGGTATTCCCAGGCGGTCTCCCATCCAAGTACTAACCAGGCCCGACCCTGCTTAGCTTCCGAGATCGGACGAGATCGGGCGTGTTCAGGGTGGTATGGCCGTAAAAGCAACAGAAGTTGGGCCCGTCGGTCTTTTATAGCTGACAGCGGCCCCGCGCCGCGCACAAGGAAGGGAGAATTACAATGCCCTGCTGTGGTGTTTATTCTAGTTGGGCTAGCCTGCTAAAGGTTAGAAGTGGCATTTGTCAGCAGTATCCAAGTTAGTGCTGCACCTATTAACATTGTTAAAAAAACAAACAAAAAAAAAACACACTTTTGTATTGAAATGCATTGATTGATTGATTTATTTAATAATGTAACTTATGTGGATATATGTAATTCTGCATGAATTGTAAACCTAAAAAGAAAAGGAAAAAGCTTACAGCACCTGGTATTCCCAGGCGGTCTCCCATCCAAGTACTAACCAGGCCCGACCCTGCTTAGCTTCCGAGATCGGACGAGATCGGGCGTGTTCAGGGTGGTATGGCCGTAAGCAACAGAACTTGGGCCCGTCGGTCTTTTATAGCTGACAGCGGCCCCGCGCCGCGCACACAAGGAAGGGAGAATTACAATGCCCTGCTGTGGTGTTTATTCTAGTTGGGCTAGCCTGCTAAAGGTTAGAAGTGGCATTTGTCAGCAGTACCCAAGTTAGTGCTGCACACGATCTAGTAATATTGTATCATGGCCAAAAATGGCAGTTTCTCATTTAGTGTGGCAAAGGAAAAAGCTTACAGCACCTGGTATTCCCAGGCGGTCTCCCATCCAAGTACTAACCAGGCCCGACCCTGCTTAGCTTCCGAGATCGGACGAGATCGGGCGTGTTCAGGGTGGTATGGCCGTAAGCAACAGAAGTTGGGCCCGTCTGTCTTTTATATGTAGCTGACAGCGGCCCTGCACCGCGCACACAAGGAAGGGAGAATTACAATGCCCTGCTGTGGTGTTTATTCTAGTTGGGCTAGCCTGCTAAAGGTTAGAAGTGGCATTTGTCAGCAGTACCCAAGTTAGTGCTGCACACGATCTAGTAATATTGTATCATGGCCAAAAATGGCAGTTTCTCATTTAGTGTGGCAAAGGAAAAAGCTTACAGCACCTGGTATTCCCAGGCGGTCTCCCATCCAAGTACTAACCAGGCCCGACCCTGCTTAGCTTCCGAGATCGGACGAGATCGGGCGTGTTCAGGGTGGTATGGCCGTAAAAGCAACAGAAGTTGGGCCCGTCGGTCTTTTATAGCTGACAGCGGCCCCGCGCCGCGCACAAGGAAGGGAGAATTACAATGCCCTGCTGTGGTGTTTATTCTAGTTGGGCTAGCCTGCTAAAGGTTAGAAGTGGCATTTGTCAGCAGTATCCAAGTTAGTGCTGCACCTATTAACATTGTTAAAAAAACAAACAAAAAAAAAACACACTTTTGTATTGAAATGCATTGATTGATTGATTTATTTAATAATGTAACTTATGTGGATATATGTAATTCTGCATGAATTGTAAACCTAAAAAGAAAAGGAAAAAGCTTACAGCACCTGGTATTCCCAGGCGGTCTCCCATCCAAGTACTAACCAGGCCCGACCCTGCTTAGCTTCCGAGATCGGACGAGATCGGGCGTGTTCAGGGTGGTATGGCCGTAAGCAACAGAACTTGGGCCCGTCGGTCTTTTATAGCTGACAGCGGCCCCGCGCCGCGCACACAAGGAAGGGAGAATTACAATGCCCTGCTGTGGTGTTTATTCTAGTTGGGCTAGCCTGCTAAAGGTTAGAAGTGGCATTTGTCAGCAGTACCCAAGTTAGTGCTGCACACGATCTAGTAATATTGTATCATGGCCAAAAATGGCAGTTTCTCATTTAGTGTGGCAAAGGAAAAAGCTTACAGCACCTGGTATTCCCAGGCGGTCTCCCATCCAAGTACTAACCAGGCCCGACCCTGCTTAGCTTCCGAGATCGGACGAGATCGTGCGTGTTCAGGGTGGTATGGCCGTAAGCATCAGAAGTTGGGCCCGTCGGTCTTTTATAGCTGAAAGCGGCCCCGCGCCGATCTAGTAATATTGTATCATGGCCAAAAATGGCAGTTTCTCATTTAGTGTGGCAAAGGAAAAAGATTACAGCACCTGGTATTCCCAGGCGGTCTCCCATCCAAGTACTAACCAGGCCCGACCCTGCTTAGCTTCCGAGATCGGACGAGATCGGGCGTGTTCAGGGTGGTATGGCCGTAAGCAACAGAAGTTGGGCCCGTCGGTCTTTTATAGCTGACAGCGGCCCCGCGCCGCGCACACAAGGAAGGGAGAATTACAATGCCCTGCTGTGGTGTTTATTCTAGTTGGGCTAGCCTGCTAAAGGTTAGAAGTGGCATTTGTCAGCAGTACCCAAGTTAGTGCTGCACACGATCTAGTAATATTGTATCATGGCCAAAAATGGCAGTTTCTCATTTAGTGTGGCAAAGGAAAAAGCTTACAGCACCTGGTATTCCCAGGCGGTCTCCCATCCAAGTACTAACCAGGCCCGACCCTGCTTAGCTTCCGAGATCGGACGAGATCGGGAGTGTTCAGGGTGGTATGGCCGTAAGCAACAGAAGTTGGGCCCGTCGGTCTTTTATAGCTGACAGCGGCCCCGCGCCGATCTAGTAATATTGTATCATGGCCAAAAATGGCAGTTTCTCATTTAGTGTGGCAAAGGAAAAAGCTTACAGCACCTGGTATTCCCAGGCGGTCTCCCATCCAAGTACTAACAAGGCCCGACCCTGCTTAGCTTCCGAGATCGGACGAGATCGGGCGTGTTCAGGGTGGTATGGCCGTAAGCAACAGAAGTTGGGCCCGTCGGTCTTTTATAGCTGACAGCGGCCCCGCGCCGCGCACACAAGGAAGGGAGAATTACAATGCCCTGCTGTGGTGTTTATTCTAGTTGGGCTAGCCTGCTAAAGGTTAGAAGTGGCATTTGTCAGCAGTACCCAAGTTAGTGCTGCACACGATCTAGTAATATTGTATCATGGCCAAAAATGGCAGTTTCTCATTTAGTGTGGCAAAGGAAAAAGCTTACAGCACCTGGTATTCCCAGGCGGTCTCCCATCCAAGTACTAACCAGGCCCGACCCTGCTTAGCTTCCGAGATCGGACGAGATCGGGCGTGTTCAGGGTGGTATGGCCGTAAGCAACAGAAGTTGGGCCCGTCTGTCTTTTATATGTAGCTGACAGCGGCCCTGCACCGCGCACACAAGGAAGGGAGAATTACAATGCCCTGCTGTGGTGTTTATTCTAGTTGGGCTAGCCTGCTAAAGGTTAGAAGTGGCATTTGTCAGCAGTACCCAAGTTACTGCTGCACACGATCTAGTAATATTGTATCATGGCCAAAAATGGCAGTTTCTCATTTAGTGTGGCAAAGGAAAAAGCTTACAGCACCTGGTATTCCCAGGCGGTCTCCCATCCAAGTACTAACCAGGCCCGACCCTGCTTAGCTTCCGAGATCGGACGAGATCGGGCGTGTTCAGGGTGGTATGGCCGTAAGGAACAGAAGTTGGGCCCGTCTGTCTTTTATATGTAGCTGACAGCGGCCCTGCACCGCGCACACAAGGAAGGGAGAATTACAATGCCCTGCTGTGGTGTTTATTCTAGTTGGGCTAGCCTGCTAAAGGTTAGAAGTGGCATTTGTCAGCAGTACCCAAGTTACTGCTGCACACGATCTAGTAATATTGTATCATGGCCAAAAATGGCAGTTTCTCATTTAGTGTGGCAAAGGAAAAAGCTTACAGCACCTGGTATTCCCAGGGGGACTCCCATCCAAGTACTAACCAGGCCCGACCCTGCTTAGCTTCCGAGATCGGACGAGATCGGGCGTGTTCAGGGTGGTATGGCCGTAAGCAACAGAAGTTGGGCCCGTCTGTCTTTTATATGTAGCTGACAGCGGCCCTGCACCGCGCACAAGGAAGGGAGAATTACAATGCCCTGCTGTGGTGTTTATTCTAGTTGGGCTAGCCTGCTAAAGGTTAGAAGTGGCATTTGTCAGCAGTACCCAAGTTACTGCTGCACACGATCTAGTAATATTGTATCATGGCCAAAAATGGCAGTTTCTCATTTAGTGTGGCAAAGGAAAAAGCTTACAGCACCTGGTATTCCCAGGCGGTCTCCCATCCAAGTACTAACCAGGCCCGACCCTGCTTAGCTTCCGAGATCGGACGAGATCGGGCGTGTTCAGGGTGGTATGGCCGTAAGCAACAGAAGTTGGGCCCGTCTGTCTTTTATATGTAGCTGACAGCGGCCCTGCACCGCGCACACAAGGAAGGGAGAATTACAATGCCCTGCTGTGGTGTTTATTCTAGTTGGGCTAGCCTGCTAAAGGTTAGAAGTGGCATTTGTCAGCAGTACCCAAGTTAGTGCTGCACACGATCTAGTAATATTGTATCATGGCCAAAAATGGCAGTTTCTCATTTAGTGTGGCAAAGGAAAAAGCTTACAGCACCTGGTATTCCCAGGCGGTCTCCCATCCAAGTACTAACCAGGCCCGACCCTGCTTAGCTTCCGAGATCGGACGAGATCGTGCGTGTTCAGGGTGGTATGGCCGTAAGCAACAGAAGTTGGGCCCGTCTGTCTTTTATATGTAGCTGACAGCGGCCCTGCACCGCGCACACAAGGAAGGGAGAATTACAATGCCCTGCTGTGGTGTTTATTCTAGTTGGGCTAGCCTGCTAAAGGTTAGAAGTGGCATTTGTCAGCAGTACCCAAGTTACTGCTGCACACGATCTAGTAATATTGTATCATGGCCAAAAATGGCAGTTTCTCATTTAGTGTGGCAAAGGAAAAAGCTTACAGCACCTGGTATTCCCAGGCGGTCTCCCATCCAAGTACTAACCAGGCCCGACCCTGCTTAGCTTCCGAGATCGGACGAGATCGGGCGTGTTCAGGGTGGTATGGCCGTAAGCAACAGAAGTTGGGCCCGTCTGTCTTTTATATGTAGCTGACAGCGGCCCTGCACCGCGCACAAGGAAGGGAGAATTACAATGCCCTGCTGTGGTGTTTATTCTAGTTGGGCTAGCCTGCTAAAGGTTAGAAGTGGCATTTGTCAGCAGTACCCAAGTTACTGCTGCACACGATCTAGTAATATTGTATCATGGCCAAAAATGGCAGTTTCTCATTTAGTGTGGCAAAGGAAAAAGCTTACAGCACCTGGTATTCCCAGGCGGTCTCCCATCCAAGTACTAACCAGGCCCGACCCTGCTTAGCTTCCGAGATC
>NC_137876.1:43458063-43483063 GCF_963924005.1 Protomyctophum bolini | reverse complement strand
GCTGTGGTGTTTATTCTAGTTGGGCTAGCCTGCTAAAGGTTAGAAGTGGCATTTGTCAGCAGTACCCAAGTTAGTGCTGCACACGATCTAGTAATATTGTATCATGGCCAAAAATGGCAGTTTCTCATTTAGTGTGGCAAAGGAAAAAGCTTACAGCACCTGGTATTCCCAGGCGGTCTCCCATCCAAGTACTAACCAGGCCCTACCCTGCTTAGCTTCCGAGATCGGGCGTGTTCAGGGTGGTATGGCCGTAAGCAACAGAAGTTGGGCCCGTCTGTCTTTTATATGTAGCTGACAGCGGCCCTGCACCGCGCACACAAGGAAGGGAGAATTACAATGCCCTGCTGTGGTGTTTATTCTAGTTGGGCTAGCCTGCTAAAGGTTAGAAGTGGCATTTGTCAGCAGTATCCAAGTTAGTGCTGCACCTATTAACATTGTTAAAAAAAAAAAAAAAAAAAAAAACACACCTTTGTATTGAAATGCATTGATTGATTGATTTATTTAATAATGTAACTTATGTGGATATATGTAATTCTGCATGAATTGTAAACCTAAAAAGAAAAGGAAAAAGCTTACAGCACCTGGTATTCCCAGGCGGTCTCCCATCCAAGTACTAACCAGGCCCGACCCTGCTTAGCTTCCGAGATCGGACGAGATCGGGCGTGTTCAGGGTGGTATGGCCGTAAGCAACAGAACTTGGGCCCGTCGGTCTTTTATAGCTGACAGCGGCCCCGCGCCGCGCACACGAAGGGAGAATTACAATGCCCTGCTGTGGTGTTTATTCTAGTTGGGCTAGCCTGCTAAAGGTTAGAAGTGGCATTTGTCAGCAGTACCCAAGTTAGTGCTGCACACAATCTAGTAATATTGTATCATGGCCAAAAATGGCAGTTTCTCATTTAGTGTGGCAAAGGAAAAAGCTTACAGCACCTGGTATTCCCAGGCGGTCTCCCATCCAAGTACTAACCAGGGCCGACCCTGCTTAGCTTCCGAGATCAGACGAGATCGGGCGTGTTCAGGGTGGTATGGCCGTAAGCAACAGAAGTTGGGCCCGTCGGTCTTTTATAGCTGACAGCGGCCCCGCGCCGATCTAGTAATATTGTATCATGGCCAAAAATGGCAGTTTCTCATTTAGTGTGGCAAAGGAAAAAGCTTACAGCACCTGGTATTCCCAGGCGGTCTCCCATCCAAGTACTAACCAGGCCCGACCCTGCTTAGCTTCCGAGATCGGACGAGATCGGGCGTGTTCAGGGTGGTATGGCCGTAAGCAACAGAAGTTGGGCCCGTCGGTCTTTTATAGCTGACAGCGGCCCCGCGCCGCGCACACAAGGAAGGGAGAATTACAATGCCCTGCTGTGGTGTTTATTCTAGTTGGGCTAGCCTGCTAAAGGTTAGAAGTGGCATTTGTCAGCAGTATCCAAGTTAGTGCTGCACCTATTAACATTGTTAAAAAAACAAACAAAAAAAAAACACACTTTTGTATTGAAATGCATTGATTGATTGATTTATTTAATAATGTAACTTATGTGGATATATGTAATTCTGCATGAATTGTAAACCTAAAAAGTAAAGGAAAAAGCTTACAGCACCTGGTATTCCCAGGCGGTCTCCCATCCAAGTACTAACCAGGCCCGACCCTGCTTAGCTTCCGAGATCGGACGAGATCGGGCGAGTTCAGGGTGGTATGGCCGTAAGCAACAGAAGTTGGGCCCGTCGGTCTTTTATAGCTGACAGCGGCCCCGCGCCGATCTAGTAATATTGTATCATGGCCAAAAATGGCAGTTTCTCATTTAGTGTGGCAAAGGAAAAAGCTTACAGCACCTGGTAATCCCAGGCGGTCTCCCATCCAAGTACTAACCAGGCCCGACCCTGCTTAGCTTCCGAGATCGGACGAGATCGGGCGTGTTCAGGGTGGTATGGCCGTAAGCAACAGACTTGGGCCCGTCGGTCTTTTATAGCTGACAGCGGCCCCGCACCGCGCACACAAGGAAGGGAGAATTACCTTGCCCTGCTGTGGTGTTTATTCTAGTTGGGCTAGCCTGCTAAAGGTTAGAAGTGGCATTTGTCAGCAGTATCCAAGTTAGTGCTGCACCTATTAACATTGTTAAAAAAAAAAAAAAAAAAAAAAACACACTTTTGTATTGAAATGCATTGATTGATTGATTTATTTAATAATGTAACTTATGTGGATATATGTAATTCTGCATGAATTGTAAACCTAAAAAGAAAAGGAAAAAGCTTACAGCACCTGGTATTCCCAGGCGGTCTCCCATCCAAGTACTAACCAGGCCCGACCCTGCTTAGCTTCCAGAGATCGGACGAGATCGGGCGTGTTCAGGGTGGTATGGCCGTAAGCAACAGAAGTTGGGCCCGTCGGTCTTTTATAGCTGACAGCTGCCCCGCGCCACGCACACAAGGAAGGGAGAATTACAATGCCCTGCTGTGGTGTTTATTCTAGTTGGGCTAGCCTGCTAAAGGTTAGAAGTGGCATTTGTCAGCAGTACCCAAGTTAGTGCTGCACACGATCTAGTAATATTGTATCATGGCCAAAAATGGCAGTTTCTCATTTAGTGTGGCAAAGGAAAAAGCTTACAGCACCTGGTATTCCCAGGCGGTCTCCCATCCAAGTACTAACCAGGCCCGACCCTGCTTAGCTTCCGAGATCTGACGAGATCGGGCGTGTTCAGGGTGGTATGGCCGTAAGCAACAGAAGTTGGGCCCGTCTGTCTTTTATATGTAGCTGACAGCGGCCCTGCACCGCGCACACAAGGAAGGGAGAATTACAATGCCCTGCTGTGGTGTTTATTCTAGTTGGGCTAGCCTGCTAAAGGTTAGAAGTGGCATTTGTCAGCAGTACCCAAGTTAGTGCTGCACACGATCTAGTAATATTGTATCATGGCCAAAAATGGCAGTTTCTCATTTAGTGTGGCAAAGGAAAAAGCTTACAGCACCTGGTATTCCCAGGCGGTCTCCCATCCAAGTACTAACCAGGCCCGACCCTGCTTAGCTTCCGAGATCGGACGAGATCGGGCGTGTTCAGGGTGGTATGGCCGTAAGCAACAGACTTGGGCCCGTCGGTCTTTTATAGCTGACAGCGGCCCCGCGCCGCGCACACAAGGAAGGGAGAATTACCTTGCCCTGCTGTGGTGTTTATTCTAGTTGGGCTAGCCTGCTAAAGGTTAGAAGTGGCATTTGTCAGCATTATCCAAGTTAGTGCTGCACCTATTAACATTGTTAAAAAAAAAACAAAAAAAAAAACACACTTTTTTATTGAAATGCATTGATTGATTGATTTATTTAATAATGTAACTTATGTGGATATATGTAATTCTGCATGAATTGTAAACCTAAAAAGAAAAGGAAAAAGCTTACAGCACCTGGTATTCCCAGGCGGTCTCCCATCCAAGTACTAACCAGGCCCGACCCTGCTTAGCTTCCGAGATCGGACGAGATCGGGCGTGTTCAGGGTGGTATGGCCGTAAGCAACAGAACTTGGGCCCGTCGGTCTTTTATAGCTGACAGCGGCCCCGCGCCGCGCACACAAGGAAGGGAGAATTACAATGCCCTGCTGTGGTGTTTATTCTAGTTGGGCTAGCCTGCTAAAGGTTAGAAGTGGCATTTGTCAGGAGTACCCAAGTTAGTGCTGCACACGATCTAGTAATATTGTATCATGGCCAAAAATGGCAGTTTCTCATTTAGTGTGGCAAAGGAAAAAGCTTACAGCACCTGGTATTCCCAGGCGGTCTCCCATCCAAGTACTAACCAGGCCCGACCCTGCTTAGCTTCCGAGATCGGACGAGATCGGGCGTGTTCAGGGTTGTATGGCCGTAAGCAACAGAAGTTGGGCCCGTCGGTCTTTTATAGCTGACAGCGGCCCCGCGCCGATCTAGTAATATTGTATCATGGCCAAAAATGGCAGTTTCTCATTTAGTGTGGCAAAGGAAAAAGCTTACAGCACCTGGTATTCCCAGGCGGTCTCCCATCCAAGTACTAACCAGGCCCGACCCTGCTTAGCTTCCGAGATCGGACGAGATCGGGCGTGTTCAGGGTGGTATGGCCGTAAGCAACAGAAGTTGGGCCCGTCGGTCTTTTATAGCTGACAGCGGCCCCGCGCCGCGCACACAAGGAAGGGAGAATTACAATGCCCTGCTGTGGTGTTTATTCTAGTTGGGCTAGCCTGCTAAAGGTTAGAAGTGGCATTTGTCAGCAGTATCCAAGTTAGTGCTGCACCTATTAACATTGTTAAAAAAAACAAAACACACTTTTGTATTGAAATGCATTGATTGATTGATTTATTTAATAATGTAACTTATGTGGATATATGTAATTCTGCATGAATTGTAAACCTAAAAAGAAAAGGAAAAAGCTTACAGCACCTGGTATTCCCAGGCGGTCTCCCATCCAAGTAATAACCAGGCCCGACCCTGCTTAGCTTCCGAGATCGGACGAGATCGGGCGTGTTCAGGGTGGTATGGCCGTAAGCAACAGAAGTTGGGCCCGTCTGTCTTTTATATGTAGCTGACAGCGGCCCTGCACCGCGCACACAAGGAAGGGAGAATTACAATGCCCTGCTGTGGTGTTTTTTCTAGTTGGGCTAGCCTGCTAAAGGTTAGAAGTGGCATTTGTCAGCAGTACCCAAGTTAGTGCTGCACACGATCTAGTAATATTGTATCATGGCCAAAAATGGCAGTTTCTCATTTAGTGTGGCAAAGGAAAAAGCTTACAGCACCTGGTATTCCCAGGCGGTCTCCCATCCAAGTACTAACCAGGCCCGACCCTGCTTAGCTTCCGAGATCGGACGAGATCGGGCGTGTTCAGGGTGGTATGGCCGTAAGCAACAGAAGTTGGGCCCGTCGGTCTTTTATAGCTGACAGCGGCCCCGCGCCGCGCACAAGGAAGGGAGAATTACAATGCCCTGCTGTGGTGTTTATTCTAGTTGGGCTAGCCTGCTAAAGGTTAGAAGTGGCATTTGTCAGCAGTATCCAAGTTAGTGCTGCACCTATTCACATTGTTAAAAAAAAAAAAAAAAAAAAAACACACTTTTGTATTGAAATGCATTGATTGATTGATTTATTTAATAATGTAACTTATGTGGATATATGTAATTCTGCATGAATTGTAAACCTAAAAAGAAAAGGAAAAAGCTTACAGCACCTGGTATTCCCAGGCGGTCTCCCATCCAAGTACTAATAAGGCCCGACCCTGCTTAGCTTCCGAGATCGGACTAGATCGGGCGTGTTCAGGGTGGTATGGCCGTAAGCAACAGAAGTTGGGCCCGTCGGTCTTTTATAGCTGACAGCGGCCCCGCGCCGCGCACACAAGGAAGGGAGAATTACAATGCCCTGCTGTGGTGTTTATTCTAGTTGGGCTAGCCTGCTAAAGGTTAGAAGTGGCATTTGTCAGCAGTACCCAAGTTAGTGCTGCACACGATCTAGTAATATTGTATCATGGCCAAAAATGGCAGTTTCTCATTTAGTGTGGCAAAGGAAAAAGCTTACAGCACCTGGTATTCCCAGGCGGTCTCCCATCCAAGTACTAACCAGGCCCGACCCTGCTTAGCTTCCGAGATAGGACGAGATCGGGCGTGTTCAGGGTGGTATGGCCGTAAGCAACAGAAGTTGGGCCCGTCGGTCTTTTATAGCTGACAAGGGCCCCGCGCCGCGCACACAAGGAAGGGAGAATTACAATGCCCTGCTGTGGTGTTTATTCTAGTTGGGCTAGCCTGCTAAAGGTTAGAAGTGGCATTTGTCAGCAGTATCCAAGTTAGTGCTGCACCTATTAACATTGTTAAAAAAAAAAAAAAAAAAAAAACACACTTTTGTATTGAAATGCATTGATTGATTGATTTATTTAATAATGTAACTTATGTGGATATATGTAATTCTGCATGAATTGTAAACCTAAAAAGAAAAGGAAAAAGCTTACAGCACCTGGTATTCCCAGGCGGTCTCCCATCCAAGTACTAACCAGGCCCGACCCTGCTTAGCTTCCGAGATCGGACGAGATCGGGCGTGTTCAGGGTGGTATGGCCGTAAGCAACAGAAGTTGGGCCCGTCGGTCTTTTATAGCTGACAGCGGCCCCGCGCCGCGCACACAAGGAAGGGAGAATTACAATGCCCTGATGTGGTGTTTATTCTAGTTGGGCTAGCCTGCTAAAGGTTAGAAGTGGCATTTGTCAGCAGTACCCAAGTTAGTGCTGCACACGATCTAGTAATATTGTATCATGGCCAAAAATGGCAGTTTCTCATTTAGTGTGGCAAAGGAAAAAGCTTACAGCACCTGGTATTCCCAGGCGGTCTCCCATCCAAGTACTAACCAGGCCCGACCCTGCTTAGCTTCCTAGATCGGAAGAGATCGGGCGTGTTCAGGGTGGTATGGCCGTAAGCAACAGAAGTTGGGCCCGTCGGTCTTTTATAGCTGACAGCGGCCCCGCGCCGCGCACACAAGGAAGGGAGAATTACAATGCCCTGCTGTGGTGTTTATTCTAGTTGGGCTAGCCTGCTAAAGGTTAGAAGTGGCATTTGTCAGCAGTACCCAAGTTAGTGCTGCACACGATCTAGTAATATTGTATCATGGCCAAAAATGGCAGTTTCTCATTTAGTGTGGCAAAGGAAAAAGCTTACAGCACCTGGTATTCCCAGGCGGTCTCCCATCCAAGTACTAACCAGGCCCGACCCTGCTTAGCTTCCGAGATCGGACGAGATCGGGCGTGTTCAGGGTGGTATGGCCGTAAGCAACAGAAGTTGGGCCCGTCGGTCTTTTATAGCTGACAAGGGCCCCGCGCCGCGCACACAAGGAAGGGAGAATTACAATGCCCTGCTGTGGTGTTTATTCTAGTTGGGCTAGCCTGCTAAAGGTTAGAAGTGGCATTTGTCAGCAGTATCCAAGTTAGTGCTGCACCTATTAACATTGTTAAAAAAAAAACAAAAAAAAAAACACACTTTTGTATTGAAATGCATTGCTTGATTGATTTATTTAATAATGTAACTTATGTGGATATATGTAATTCTGCATGAATTGTAAACCTAAAAAGAAAAGGAAAAAGCTTACAGCACCTGGTATTCCCAGGCGGTCTCCCATCCAAGTACTAACCAGGCCCGACCCTGCTTAGCTTCCGAGATCGGACGAGATCGGGCGTGTTCAGGGTGGTATGGCCGTAAGCAACAGAAGTTTGCCCGTCGGTCTTTTATAGCTGACAGCGGCCCCGCGCCGCGCACACAAGGAAGGGAGAATTACAATGCCCTGCTGTGGTGTTTATTCTAGTTGGGCTAGCCTGCTAAAGGTTAGAAGTGGCATTTGTCAGCAGTACCCAAGTTAGTGCTGCACACGATCTAGTAATATTGTATCATGGCCAAAAATGGCAGTTTCTCATTTAGTGTGGCAAAGGAAAAAGCTTACAGCACCTGGTATTCCCAGGCGGTCTCCCATCCAAGTACTAACCAGGCCCGACCCTGCTTAGCTTCCGAGATCGGACGAGATCGGGCGTGTTCAGGGTGGTATGGCCGTAAGCAACAGAAGTTGGGCCCGTCTGTCTTTTATATGTAGCTGACAGCGGCCCCGCACCGCGCACACAAGGAAGGGAGAATTACAATGCCCTGCTGTGGTGTTTATTCTAGTTGGGCTAGCCTGCTAAAGGTTAGAAGTGGCATTTGTCAGCAGTACCCAAGTTAGTGCTGCACACGATCTAGTAATATTGTATCATGGCCAAAAATGGCAGTTTCTCATTTAGTGTGGCAAAGGAAAAAGCTTACAGCACCTGGTATTCCCAGGCGGTCTCCCATCCAAGTACTAACCAGGCCCGACCCTGCTTAGCTTCCGAGATCGGACGAGATCGGGCGTGTTCAGGGTGGTATGGCCGTAAGCAACAGAAGTTGGGCCCGTCGGTCTTTTATAGCTGACAGCGGCCCCGCGCCGCGCACACAAGGAAGGGAGAATTACAATGCCCTGCTGTGGTGTTTATTCTAGTTGGGCTAGCCTGCTAAAGGTTAGAAGTGGCATTTGTCAGCAGTATCCAAGTTAGTGCTGCACCTATTAACATTGTTAAAAAAAACAAAACACACTTTTGTATTGAAATGCATTGATTGATTGATTTATTTAATAATGTAACTTATGTGGATATATGTAATTCTGCATGAATTGTAAACCTAAAAAGAAAAGGAAAAAGCTTACAGCACCTGGTATTCCCAGGCGGTCTCCCATCCAAGTAATAACCAGGCCCGACCCTGCTTAGCTTCCGAGATCGGACGAGATCGGGCGTGTTCAGGGTGGTATGGCCGTAAGCAACAGAAGTTGGGCCCGTCTGTCTTTTATATGTAGCTGACAGCGGCCCTGCACCGCGCACACAAGGAAGGGAGAATTACAATGCCCTGCTGTGGTGTTTTTTCTAGTTGGGCTAGCCTGCTAAAGGTTAGAAGTGGCATTTGTCAGCAGTACCCAAGTTAGTGCTGCACACGATCTAGTAATATTGTATCATGGCCAAAAATGGCAGTTTCTCATTTAGTGTGGCAAAGGAAAAAGCTTACAGCACCTGGTATTCCCAGGCGGTCTCCCATCCAAGTACTAACCAGGCCCGACCCTGCTTAGCTTCCGAGATCGGACGAGATCGGGCGTGTTCAGGGTGGTATGGCCGTAAGCAACAGAAGTTGGGCCCGTCGGTCTTTTATAGCTGACAGCGGCCCCGCGCCGCGCACAAGGAAGGGAGAATTACAATGCCCTGCTGTGGTGTTTATTCTAGTTGGGCTAGCCTGCTAAAGGTTAGAAGTGGCATTTGTCAGCAGTATCCAAGTTAGTGCTGCACCTATTCACATTGTTAAAAAAAAAAAAAAAAAAAAAAACACACTTTTGTATTGAAATGCATTGATTGATTGATTTATTTAATAATGTAACTTATGTGGATATATGTAATTCTGCATGAATTGTAAACCTAAAAAGAAAAGGAAAAAGCTTACAGCACCTGGTATTCCCAGGCGGTCTCCCATCCAAGTACTAATAAGGCCCGACCCTGCTTAGCTTCCGAGATCGGACTAGATCGGGCGTGTTCAGGGTGGTATGGCCGTAAGCAACAGAAGTTGGGCCCGTCGGTCTTTTATAGCTGACAGCGGCCCCGCGCCGCGCACACAAGGAAGGGAGAATTACAATGCCCTGCTGTGGTGTTTATTCTAGTTGGGCTAGCCTGCTAAAGGTTAGAAGTGGCATTTGTCAGCAGTACCCAAGTTAGTGCTGCACACGATCTAGTAATATTGTATCATGGCCAAAAATGGCAGTTTCTCATTTAGTGTGGCAAAGGAAAAAGCTTACAGCACCTGGTATTCCCAGGCGGTCTCCCATCCAAGTACTAACCAGGCCCGACCCTGCTTAGCTTCCTAGATCGGAAGAGATCGGGCGTGTTCAGGGTGGTATGGCCGTAAGCAACAGAAGTTGGGCCCGTCGGTCTTTTATAGCTGACAGCGGCCCCGCGCCGCGCACACAAGGAAGGGAGAATTACAATGCCCTGCTGTGGTGTTTATTCTAGTTGGGCTAGCCTGCTAAAGGTTAGAAGTGGCATTTGTCAGCAGTACCCAAGTTAGTGCTGCACACGATCTAGTAATATTGTATCATGGCCAAAAATGGCAGTTTCTCATTTAGTGTGGCAAAGGAAAAAGCTTACAGCACCTGGTATTCCCAGGCGGTCTCCCATCCAAGTACTAACCAGGCCCGACCCTGCTTAGCTTCCGAGATCGGACGAGATCGGGCGTGTTCAGGGTGGTATGGCCGTAAGCAACAGAAGTTGGGCCCGTCGGTCTTTTATAGCTGACAGCGGCCCCGCGCCGCGCACAAGGAAGGGAGAATTACAATGCCCTGCTGTGGTGTTTATTCTAGTTGGGCTAGCCTGCTAAAGGTTAGAAGTGGCATTTGTCAGCAGTATCCAAGTTAGTGCTGCACCTATTCACATTGTTAAAAAAAAAAAAAAAAAAAAAAACACACTTTTGTATTGAAATGCATTGATTGATTGATTTATTTAATAATGTAACTTATGTGGATATATGTAATTCTGCATGAATTGTAAACCTAAAAAGAAAAGGAAAAAGCTTACAGCACCTGGTATTCCCAGGCGGTCTCCCATCCAAGTACTAATAAGGCCCGACCCTGCTTAGCTTCCGAGATCGGACTAGATCG
The DNA here is from genome assembly GCF_963924005.1 of Protomyctophum bolini. NCBI lineage: Eukaryota > Metazoa > Chordata > Actinopteri > Myctophiformes > Myctophidae > Protomyctophum > Protomyctophum bolini. The sequence continues at coordinate 43,472,911 of NC_137876.1, read as the reverse complement.
GGCGTGTTCAGGGTGGTATGGCCGTAAGCAACAGAAGTTGGGCCCGTCGGTCTTTTATAGCTGACAGCGGCCCCGCGCCGCGCACACAAGGAAGGGAGAATTACAATGCCCTGCTGTGGTGTTTATTCTAGTTGGGCTAGCCTGCTAAAGGTTAGAAGTGGCATTTGTCAGCAGTACCCAAGTTAGTGCTGCACACGATCTAGTAATATTGTATCATGGCCAAAAATGGCAGTTTCTCATTTAGTGTGGCAAAGGAAAAAGCTTACAGCACCTGGTATTCCCAGGCGGTCTCCCATCCAAGTACTAACCAGGCCCGACCCTGCTTAGCTTCCTAGATCGGAAGAGATCGGGCGTGTTCAGGGTGGTATGGCCGTAAGCAACAGAAGTTGGGCCCGTCGGTCTTTTATAGCTGACAGCGGCCCCGCGCCGCGCACACAAGGAAGGGAGAATTACAATGCCCTGCTGTGGTGTTTATTCTAGTTGGGCTAGCCTGCTAAAGGTTAGAAGTGGCATTTGTCAGCAGTACCCAAGTTAGTGCTGCACACGATCTAGTAATATTGTATCATGGCCAAAAATGGCAGTTTCTCATTTAGTGTGGCAAAGGAAAAAGCTTACAGCACCTGGTATTCCCAGGCGGTCTCCCATCCAAGTACTAACCAGGCCCGACCCTGCTTAGCTTCCGAGATCGGACGAGATCGGGCGTGTTCAGGGTGGTATGGCCGTAAGCAACAGAAGTTGGGCCCGTCGGTCTTTTATAGCTGACAAGGGCCCCGCGCCGCGCACACAAGGAAGGGAGAATTACAATGCCCTGCTGTGGTGTTTATTCTAGTTGGGCTAGCCTGCTAAAGGTTAGAAGTGGCATTTGTCAGCAGTATCCAAGTTAGTGCTGCACCTATTAACATTGTTAAAAAAAAAACAAAAAAAAAAACACACTTTTGTATTGAAATGCATTGATTGATTGATTTATTTAATAATGTAACTTATGTGGATATATGTAATTCTGCATGAATTGTAAACCTAAAAAGAAAAGGAAAAAGCTTACAGCACCTGGTATTCCCAGGCGGTCTCCCATCCAAGTACTAACCAGGCCCGACCCTGCTTAGCTTCCGAGATCGGACGAGATCGGGCGTGTTCAGGGTGGTATGGCCGTAAGCAACAGAAGTTGGGCCCGTCGGTCTTTTATAGCTGACAGCGGCCCCGCGCCGCGCACACAAGGAAGGGAGAATTACAATGCCCTGCTGTGGTGTTTATTCTAGTTGGGCTAGCCTGCTAAAGGTTAGAAGTGGCATTTGTCAGCAGTACCCAAGTTAGTGCTGCACACGATCTAGTAATATTGTATCATGGCCAAAAATGGCAGTTTCTCATTTAGTGTGGCAAAGGAAAAAGCTTACAGCACCTGGTATTCCCAGGCGGTCTCCCATCCAAGTACTAACCAGGCCCGACCCTGCTTAGCTTCCGAGATCGGACGAGATCGGGCGTGTTCAGGGTGGTATGGCCGTAAGCAACAGAAGTTGGGCCCTTCTGTCTTTTATATGTAGCTGACAGCGGCCCCGCACCGCGCACACAAGGAAGGGAGAATTACAATGCCCTGCTGTGGTGTTTATTCTAGTTGGGCTAGCCTGCTAAAGGTTAGAAGTGGCATTTGTCAGCAGTACCCAAGTTAGTGCTGCACACGATCTAGTAATATTGTATCATGGCCAAAAATGGCAGTTTCTCATTTAGTGTGGCAAAGGAAAAAGCTTACAGCACCTGGTATTCCCAGGCGGTCTCCCATCCAAGTACTAACCAGGCCCGACCCTGCTTAGCTTCCGAGATCGGACGAGATCGGGCGTGTTCAGGGTGGTATGGCCGTAAGCAACAGAAGTTGGGCCCGTCGGTCTTTTATAGCTGACAGCGGCCCCGCGCCGCGCACACAAGGAAGGGAGAATTACAATGCCCTGCTGTGGTGTTTATTCTAGTTGGGCTAGCCTGCTAAAGGTTAGAAGTGGCATTTGTCAGCAGTATCCAAGTTAGTGCTGCACCTATTAACATTGTAAAAAAAGAAAAAACAAAAACAAAACACACTTTTGTATTAAAATGCATTGATTGATTGATTTATTTAATAATGTAACTTATGTGGATATATGTAATTCTGCATGAATTGTAAACCTAAAAAGAAAAGGAAAAAGCTTACAGCACCTGGTATTCCCAGGCGGTCTCCCATCCAAGTACTAAGCAGGCCCGAACCTGCTTAGCTTCCGAGATCGGACGAGATCGGGCGTGTTCAGGGTGGTATGGCCGTAAACAACAGAAGTTGGGCCCGTCGGTCTTTTATAGCTGACAGCTGCCCCGCGCCGCGCACACAAGGAAGGGAGAATTACAATGCCCTGCTGTGGTGTTTATTCTAGTTGGGCTAGCCTGCTAAAGGTTAGAAGTGGCATTTGTCAGCAGTACCCAAGTTAGTGCTGCACACGATCTAGTAATATTGTATCATGGCCAAAAATGGCAGTTTCTCATTTAGTGTGGCAAAGGAAAAAGCTTGCAGCACCTGGTATTCCCAGGCGGTCTCCCATCCAAGTACTAACCAGGCCCGACCCTGCTTAGCTTCCGAGATCGGACGAGATCGGGCGTGTTCAGGGTTGTATGGCCGTAAGCAACAGAAGTTGGGCCCGTCTGTCTTTTATATGTAGCTGACAGCGGCCCTGCACCGCGCACACAAGGAAGGGAGAATTACAATGCCCTGCTGTGGTGTTTATTCTAGTTGGGCTAGCCTGCTAAAGGTTAGAAGTGGCATTTGTCAGCAGTACCCAAGTTAGTGCTGCACACGATCTAGTAATATTGTATCATGGCCAAAAATGGCAGTTTCTCATTTAGTGTGGCAAAGGAAAAAGCTTACAGCACCTGGTATTCCCAGGCGGTCTCCCATCCAAGTACTAACCAGGCCCGACCCTGCTTAGCTTCCGAGATCGGACGAGATCGGGCGTGTTCAGGGTGGTATGGCCGTAAGCAACAGAAGTTGGGCCCGTCGGTCTTTTATAGCTGACAGCGGCCCCGCGCCGCGCACACAAGGAAGGGAGAATTACAATGCCCTGCTGTGGTGTTTATTCTAGTTGGGCTAGCCTGCTAAAGGTTAGAAGTGGCATTTGTCAGCAGTATCCAAGTTAGTGCTGCACCTATTAACATTGTTAAAAAAAAACAAAAAAAAAAACACACCTTTGTATTGAAATGCATTGATTGATTGATTTATTTAATAATGTAACTTATGTGGATATATGTAATTCTGCATGAATTGTAAACCTAAAAAGAAAAGGAAAAAGCTTACAGCACCTGGTATTCCCAGGCGGTCTCCCATCCAAGTACTAACCAGGCCCGACCCTGCTTAGCTTCCGAGATCGGACGAGATCGGGCGTGTTCAGGGTGGTATGGCGGTAAGCAACAGAACTTGGGCCCGTCGGTCTTTTATAGCTGACAGCGGCCCCGCGCCGCGCACACAAGGAAGGGAGAATTACAATGCCCTGCTGTGGTGTTTATTCTAGTTGGGCTAGCCTGCTAAAGGTTAGAAGTGGCATTTGTCCAGCAGTACCCAAGTTAGTGCTGCACACGATCTAGTAATATTGTATCATGGCCAAAAATGGCAGTTTCTCATTTAGTGTGGCAAAGGAAAAAGCTTACAGCACCTGGTATTCCCAGGCGGTCTCCCATCCAAGTACTAACCAGGCCCGACCCTGCTTAGCTTCCGAGATCGGACGAGATCGGGCGTGTTCAGGGTGGTATGGCCGTAAGCAACAGAAGTTGGGCCCGTCGGTCTTTTATAGCTGACAGCGGCCCCGCGCCGATCTAGTAATATTGTATCATGGCCAAAAATGGCAGTTTCTCATTTAGTGTGGCAAAGGAAAAAGCTTACAGCACCTGGTATTCCCAGGCGGTCTCCCATCCAAGTACTAACCAGGCCCGACCCTGCTTAGCTTCCGAGATCGGACGAGATCGGGCGTGTTCAGGGTGGTATGGCCGTAAGCAACAGAAGTTGGGCCCGTCGGTCTTTTATAGCTGACAGCGGCCCCGCGCCGCGCACACAAGGAAGGGAGAATTACAATGCCCTGCTGTGGTGTTTATTCTAGTTGGGCTAGCCTGCTAAAGGTTAGAAGTGGCATTTGTCAGCAGTATCCAAGTTAGTGCTGCACCTATTAACATTGTTAAAAAAAAAAAAAAAAAAAAACACACCTTTGTATTGAAATGCATTGATTGATTGATTTATTTAATAATGTAACTTATGTGGATATATGTAATTCTGCATGAATTGTAAACCTAAAAAGAAAAGGAAAAAGCTTACAGCACCTGGTATTCCCAGGCGGTCTCCCATCCAAGTACTAACCAGGCCCGACCCTGCTTAGCTTCCGAGATCGGACGAGATCGGGCGTGTTCAGGGTGGTATGGCCGTAAGCAACAGAACTTGGGCCCGTCGGTCTTTTATAGCTGACAGCGGCCCTGCGCCGCGCACAAGGAAGGGAGAATTACAATGCCCTGCTGTGGTGTTTATTCTAGTTGGGCTAGCCTGCTAAAGGTTAGAAGTGGCATTTGTCAGCAGTACCCAAGTTAGTGCTGCACACGATCTAGTAATATTGTATCATGGCCAAAAATGGCAGTTTCTCATTTAGTGTGGCAAAGGAAAAAGCTTACAGCACCTGGTATTCCCAGGCGGTCTCCCATCCAAGTACTAACCAGGCCCGACCCTGCTTAGCTTCCGAGATCGGACGAGATCGGGCGTGTTCAGGGTGGTATGGCCGTAAGCAACAGAAGTTGGGCCCGTCGGTCTTTTATAGCTGACAGCGGCCCCGCGCCGATCTAGTAATATTGTATCATGGCCAAAAATGGCAGTTTCTCATTTAGTGTGGCAAAGGAAAAAGCTTACAGCACCTGGTATTCCCAGGCGGTCTCCCATCCAAGTACTAACCAGGCCCGACCCTGCTTAGCTTCCGAGATCGGACGAGATCGGGCGTGTTCAGGGTGGTATGGCCGTAAGCAACAGAAGTTGGGCCCGTCGGTCTTTTATAGCTGACAGCGGCCCCGCGCCGCGCACACAAGGAAGGGAGAATTACAATGCCCTGCTGTGGTGTTTATTCTAGTTGGGCTAGCCTGCTAAAGGTTAGAAGTGGCATTTGTCAGCAGTACCCAAGTTAGTGCTGCACACGATCTAGTAATATTGTATCATGGCCAAAAATGGCAGTTTCTCATTTAGTGTGGCAATGGAAAAAGCTTACAGCACCTGGTATTCCCAGGCGGTCTCCCATCCAAGTACTAACCAGGCCCGACCCTGCTTAGCTTCCGAGATCGGACGAGATCGGGCGTGTTCAGGGTGGTATGGCCGTAAGCAACAGAAGTTGGGCCCGTCGGTCTTTTATAGCTGACAAGGGCCCCGCGCCGCGCACACAAGGAAGGGAGAATTACAATGCCCTGCTGTGGTGTTTATTCTAGTTGGGCTAGCCTGCTAAAGGTTAGAAGTGGCATTTGTCAGCAGTATCCAAGTTAGTGCTGCACCTATTAACATTGTTAAAAAAAAAAAAAAAAAAAAAACACACTTTTGTATTGAAATGCATTGATTGATTGATTTATTTAATAATGTAACTTATGTGGATATATGTAATTCTGCATGAATTGTAAACCTAAAAAGAAAAGGAAAAAGCTTACAGCACCTGGTATTCCCAGGCGGTCTCCCATCCAAGTACTAACCAGGCCCGACCCTGCTTAGCTTCCGAGATCGGACGAGATCGGGCGTGTTCAGGGTGGTATGGCCGTAAGCAACAGAAGTTGGGCCCGTCTGTCTTTTATATGTAGCTGACAGCGGCCCTGCACCGCGCACACAAGGAAGGGAGAATTACAATGCCCTGCTGTGGTGTTTATTCTAGTTGGGCTAGCCTGCTAAAGGTTAGAAGTGGCATTTGTCAGCAGTACCCAAGTTAGTGCTGCACACGATCTAGTAATATTGTATCATGGCCAAAAATGGCAGTTTCTCATTTAGTGTGGCAAAGGAAAAAGCTTACAGCACCTGGTATTCCCAGGCGGTCTCCCATCCAAGTACTAACCAGGCCCGACCCTGCTTAGCTTCCGAGATCGGAAGAGATCGGGCGTGTTCAGGGTGGTATGGCCGTAAGCAACAGAAGTTGGGCCCGTCTGTCTTTTATATGTAGCTGACAGCGGCCCCGCACCGCGCACACAAGGAAGGGAGAATTACAATGCCCTGCTGTGGTGTTTATTCTAGTTGGGCTAGCCTGCTAAAGGTTAGAAGTGGCATTTGTCAGCAGTACCCAAGTTAGTGCTGCACACGATCTAGTAATATTGTATCATGGCCAAAAATGGCAGTTTCTCATTTAGTGTGGCAAAGGAAAAAGCTTACAGCACCTGGTATTCCCAGGCGGTCTCCCATCCAAGTACTAACCAGGCCCGACCCTGCTTAGCTTCCGAGATCGGACGAGATCGGGCGTGTTCAGGGTGGTATGGCCGTAAGCAACAGAAGTTGGGCCCGTCGGTCTTTTATAGCTGACAGCGGCCCCGCGCCGCGCACACAAGGAAGGGAGAATTACAATGCCCTGCTGTGGTGTTTATTCTAGTTGGGCTAGCCTGCTAAAGGTTAGAAGTGGCATTTGTCAGCAGTATCCAAGTTAGTGCTGCACCTATTAACACATAGACTGCTACAGGTTCTAGCGGACCCTGGCTTACTGGTGCTGAAGGCTTAACATGGGCTTTTTGAACTTTTTGGGGGGCCCACAGCGAGGGGCCTCTTATAGCGAGAATCACAATCGCATAAATAAAAAGAAAGCCCAACTTGTCCACTTCAATTTAAAAAAAAAATTATGATTCTACCATCTTCCATTCTGGAGATATTGACCTTTTTCTAACACCTGCTTTTGCCTGCACGCTGCTTGTGAAAAAAAACAACAGAGATATGGAGGCCTGAAGTTGACAGACATTTCAGTTCAGTTTTTTTAGTTCAAAAGACCGATATAAAATTGAGCACAAATAATATCCTATACAAACCATATACCGAATGAAAGCCCTGAATGTCTACTTTTAGGAGGAAAACAGTACACATTGTACACATATACAGTTTGTCACTAATTGGCTATTGAATGCAGCTTGCGCCCACCAGAGAACTTTAGAGAAGGCATGGACCCGAAGAACTATTATTCACAAAATAAGGCCTATAGCGACATGTACATACTATATACCGTATGAAACAGTAGACTCTCTGCTTTCATAAGAAAAATACCACCCAGAAAAATCACACCCCTGTGAAGTGAGCAGTGCAATTGCACTGCTCACTTCACAGGGGTGTGATTTTTATTATTATTACAGTATTAGTATTTTTCTTATGAAAGCAGAGAGTCGACTGTTTCATACGGTATATAGTATGTACATGTCGCTATAGGCCTTATTTTGTGAATAATAGTTATTCAGGCCCATGCCATCTCTAAAGTTCTCTGAAAAAGATAATTTTAGAGAGCATGGACCTAACAACTAAATATTCACAAAATAAGGCCTATAGCGACATGTACATACTATATACCGTATGAAACAGAATACTCTCTGCTTTCATAAGAAAAATACTAATACTGTAATAATAATAGAAATCACACCCCAGTGAAGTGAGCAGTGCAATGTTGCACTGCTCACTTCACAACATTGCACTGCTCACTTCACAGGGGTGTGATTTTTATTATTACGAGTAAGACGCGCGAACGCGGAAGGCGAACGCAGATCGTAAATTGCAATAACAATTAGAATAAATTACAGACATGATCTGCAGGGTGTCATAGTTAGTGCTTGGACCACGCCAGCTCCATATATGGTCACAAAAGACGCCATCACACTCATGTCACCATGACTCAGCCATAACCATATAAGGAGTCCCCAAAGCAGGACCACGCCATCACACTCATGTCACCATGACTCACAAATCACTCAGCTCCATATATGGGCACAAAAGGGCCAGGTCCACATATACAGTAAGCGGGACAGACAGACACACACACACACACACACACACACACACACAGACAGACAGACAGACAGACAGACAGACAGACAGACGTGATCTGCTAGGTCTCATAGTAAGTGCTCATTGCATTCGCAATTACAGTATTAGTTTTTTTCTTATGAAAGCAGAGAGTCTTGATGCACATTATCTGATCATAAAACGGACTTGGAAACTTTCTTCAATCGTAGCCCCATATGTGCCCTCTCCCTACGCTCATTGAACTCATTCTGTGATTCGAGCTACAAACAATCGCAGTAACGGGGGGGGGGGGGGGGGGGGCAACTAGGCTTTGAGGAAATGATCTTGCATAATCAACATTATTGTCGATTGTCGTGTGCCGCTCCAAACATGTCCAGACATACCACTAACCTCATCGATCCAGTCTCGCGTATCTATAAGGTGAGACGCGAGACTGGATCGGATTGTGTCTGGACATGTTTGGAAAAAAAAACAACGACGATCGTGGATGGATCACATCCATGATGGATGCGGCAGAAGCAGAAGCAGCACGCAACGTGTTTGGAAGAAAAAAAACGAGAAAGCACCACCTGTCGTTGCAAGACAAACACCCGTATGTTGCTGATAGACAGATAATAATCGATCCGATTTTGTCCTGCCGTTCATTTTATCACATTAGGTGCAGGGCAGGCTGCTCGACGGTGAGTTTATAATAGCCTGTTGTAACGAGAAAGGGGGATGGATTGGATGGTTGGAATGGATGCGAGCAGCGCAGCAGCAGTACGGCTTGCGATCAGCGACCAACGTATCATGGCGGGCCCTCGATAATGATGTGCAATCTGTCCATGACTAACTCCACATGTGTCTGGCAAACGTTACGTTATGAATTCAAATGCCGATCGTTGCAGGTTTATATACGGGCAGAGAGCAAATCGCGTTGTATCTTGTTCCGAGAATGAGAGTGAGTGCAAGCCTTGCAGTTGAAAGCAGTGGGGACTCGGGAGTGGGGGGGGAACTGCCAATGCGATCCAAGAGGAAGAGACCCCCCCCCCCACCATTCTCCCTCGGGAGAAACCATGTAGAAACAGGAGGGGAGGGGGAATCGAGTGTATTCACACAAACAAGAGCATTGTCCCATCCATTTTAGATCCCCTGACATCTGCGTTGGTCTATGCCGGACGGCCGTCTCCAATACGTCGTACGTCCTCGCATAGACCAACCAATAGGCGGTGCCAGACGCTTCTCAGACCAACACCTCTTTTCAGCAGGGGGGGGTTTTAACTCTTTTTAGAGCCGATCGGTGTTACATTATGAGTTGTCCGGGCGCAAATATAGTTGAACAATAGTAATCAATAAAAAAACGTTTTTTGGACCATAAAACATATAAAAACGTTATGCGCTTCTTGCGCTTGGCTATAATAAAACGTTTAAAAACGCTTTGCGCATTCGATGAGTTAACATTGTTAAAAAAAAAAAAAAAAAAAAAAACACACACTTTTGTATTGAAATGCATTGATTGATTGATTTATTTAATAATGTAACTTATGTGGATATATGTAATTCTGCATGAATTGTAAACCTAAAAAGAAAAGGAAAAAGCTTACAGCACCTGGTATTCCCAGGCGGTCTCCCATCCAAGTACTAACCAGGCCCGACCCTGCTTAGCTTCCGAGATCGGACGAGATCGGGCGTGTTCAGGGTGGTATGGCCGTAAGCAACAGAAGTTGGGCCCGTCGGTCTTTTATAGCTGACAGCGGCCCCGCGCCGCGCACAAGGAAGGGAGAATTACAATGCCCTGCTGTGGTGTTTATTCTAGTTGGGCTAGCCTGCTAAAGGTTAGAAGTGGCATTTGTCAGCAGTACCCAAGTTAGTGCTGCACACGATCTAGTAATATTGTATCATGGCCAAAAATGGCAGTTTCTCATTTAGTGTGGCAAAGGAAAAAGCTTACAGCACCTGGTATTCCCAGGCGGTCTCCCATCCAAGTACTAACCAGGCCCGACCCTGCTTAGCTTCCGAGATCGGACTAGATCGGGCGTGTTCAGGGTGGTATGGCCGTAAGCAACAGAAGTTGGGCCCGTCGGTCTTTTATAGCTGACAGCGGCCCCGCGCCGCGCACACAAGGAAGGGAGAATTACAATGCCCTGCTGTGGTGTTTATTCTAGTTGGGCTAGCCTGCTAAAGGTTAGAAGTGGCATTTGTCAGCAGTACCCAAGTTAGTGCTGCACACGATCTAGTAATATTGTATCATGGCCAAAAATGGCAGTTTCTCATTTAGTGTGGCAAAGGAAAAAGCTTACAGCACCTGGTATTCCCAGGCGGTCTCCCATCCAAGTACTAACCAGGCCCGACCCTGCTTAGCTTCCGAGATCGGGCGTGTTCAGGGTGGTATGGCCGTAAGCAACAGAAGTTGGGCCCGTCGGTCTTTTATAGCTGACAGCGGCCCCGCGCCGCGCACAAGGAAGGGAGAATTACAATGCCCTGCTGTGGTGTTTATTCTAGTTGGGCTAGCCTGCTAAAGGTTAGAAGTGGCATTTGTCAGCAGTACCCAAGTTAGTGCTGCACACGATCTAGTAATATTGTATCATGGCCAGAAATGGCAGTTTCTCATTTAGTGTGGCAAAGGAAAAAGCTTACAGCACCTGGTATTCCCAGGCGGTCTCCCATCCAAGTACTAACCAGGCCCTACCCTGCTCAGCTTCCGAGATCGGACGAGATCGGGCGTGTTCAGGGTGGTATGGCCGTAAGCAACAGAAGTTGGGCCCGTCGGTCTTTTATAGCTGACAGCGGCCACGCGCCGCGCACACAAGGAAGGGAGAATTACAATGCCCTGCTGTGGTGTTTATTCTAGTTGGGCTAGCCTGCTAAAGGTTAGAAGTGGCATTTGTCAGCAGTATCCAAGTTAGTGCTGCACCTATTAACATTGTTAAAAAAAAAAAAAAAAAAAAAACACACTTTTGTATTGAAATGCATTGATTGATTGATTTATTTAATAATGTAACTTATGTGGATATATGTAATTCTGCATGAATTGTAAACCTAAAAAGAAAAGGAAAAAGCTTACAGCACCTGGTATTCCCAGGCGGTCTCCCATCCAAGTACTAACCAGGCCCGACCCTGCTTAGCTTCCGAGATCGGACGAGATCGGGCGTGTTCAGGGTGGTATGGCCGTAAGCAACAGAAGTTGGGCCCGTCGGTCTTTTATAGCTGACAGCGGCCCCGCGCCGCGCACACAAGGAAGGGAGAATTACAATGCCCTGCTGTGGTGTTTATTCTAGTTGGGCTAGCCTGCTAAAGGTTAGAAGTGGCATTTGTCAGCAGTACCCAAGTTAGTGCTGCACACGATCTAGTAATATTGTATCATGGCCAAAAATGGCAGTTTCTCATTTAGTGTGGCAAAGGAAAAAGCTTACAGCACCTGGTATTCCCAGGCGGTCTCCCATCCAAGTACTAACCAGGCCCGACCCTGCTTAGCTTCCGAGATCGGACGAGATCGGGCGTGTTCAGGGTGGTATGGCCGTAAGCAACAGAAGTTGGGCCCGTCTGTCTTTTGTATGTAGCTGACAGCGGCCCCGCACCGCGCACACAAGGAAGGGAGAATTACAATGCCCTGCTGTGGTGTTTATTCTAGTTGGGCTAGCCTGCTAAAGGTTAGAAGTGGCATTTGTCAGCAGTACCCAAGTTAGTGCTGCACACGATCTAGTAATATTGTATCATGGCCAAAAATGGCAGTTTCTCATTTAGTGTGGCAAAGGAAAAAGCTTACAGCACCTGGTATTCCCAGGCGGTCTCCCATCCAAGTACTAACCAGGCCCGACCCTGCTTAGCTTCCGAGATCGGACGAGATCGGGCGTGTTCAGGGTGGTATGGCCGTAAGCAACAGAAGTTGGGCCCGTCGGTATTTTATAGCTGACAGCGGCCCCGCGCCGCGCACACAAGGAAGGGAGAATTACAATGCCCTGCTGTGGTGTTTATTCTAGTTGGGCTAGCCTGCTAAAGGTTAGAAGTGGCATTTGTCAGCAGTACCCAAGTTAGTGCTGCACACGATCTAGTAATATTGTATCATGGCCAAAAATGGCAGTTTCTCATTTAGTGTGGCAATGGAAAAAGCTTACAGCACCTGGTATTCCCAGGCGGTCTCCCATCCAAGTACTAACCAGGCCCGACCCTGCTTAGCTTCCGAGATCGGACGAGATCGGGCGTGTTCAGGGTGGTATGGCCGTAAGCATCAGAAGTTGGGCCCGTCGGTCTTTTATAGCTGACAAGGGCCCCGCGCCGCGCACACAAGGAAGGGAGAATTACAATGCCCTGCTGTGGTGTTTATTCTAGTTGGGCTAGCCTGCTAAAGGTTAGAAGTGGCATTTGTCAGCAGTATCCAAGTTAGTGCTGCACCTATTAACATTGTTAAAAAAAAACAAAAAAAAAAAACACACTTTTGTATTGAAATGCATTGATTGATTGATTTATTTAATAATGTAACTTATGTGGATATATGTAATTCTGCATGAATTGTAAACCTAAAAAGAAAAGGAAAAAGCTTACAGCACCTGGTATTCCCAGGCGGTCTCCCATCCAAGTACTAACCAGGACCGACCCTGCTTAGCTTCCGAGATCGGACGAGATCGGGCGTGTTCAGGGTGGTATGGCCGTAAGCAACAGAAGTTGGGCCCGTCTGTCTTTTATAGCTGACAGCGGCCCCGCGCCGCGCACACAAGGAAGGGAGAATTACAATGCCCTGCTGTGGTGTTTATTCTAGTTGGGCTAGCCTGCTAAAGGTTAGAAGTGGCATTTGTCAGCAGTACCCAAGTTAGTGCTGCACACGATCTAGTAATATTGTATCATGGCCAAAAATGGCAGTTTCTCATTTAGTGTGGCAAAGGAAAAAGCTTACAGCACCTGGTATTCCCAGGCGGTCTCCCATCCAAGTACTAACCAGGCCCGACCCTGCTTAGCTTCCGAGATCGGACGAGATCGGGCGTGTTCAGGGTGGTATGGCCGTAAGCAACAGAAATTGGGCCCGTCTGTCTTTTATATGTAGCTGACAGCGGCCCCGCACCGCGCACACAAGGAAGGGAGAATTACAATGCCCTGCTGTGGTGTTTATTCTAGTTGGGCTAGCCTGCTAAAGGTTAGAAGTGGCATTTGTCAGCAGTACCCAAGTTAGTGCTGCACACGATCTAGTAATATTGTATCATGGCCAAAAATGGCAGTTTCTCATTTAGTGTGGCAAAGGAAAAAGCTTACAGCACCTGGTATTCCCAGGCGGTCTCCCATCCAAGTACTAACCAGGCCCGACCCTGCTTAGCTTCCGAGATCGGGCGTGTTCAGGGTGGTATGGCCGTAAGCAACAGAAGTTGGGCCCGTCGGTCTTTTATAGCTGACAGCGGCCCCGCGCCGCGCACACAAGGAAGGGAGAATTACAATGCCCTGCTGTGGTGTTTATTCTAGTTGGGCTAGCCTGCTAAAGGTTAGAAGTGGCATTTGTCAGCAGTATCCAAGTTAGTGCTGCACCTATTAACATTGTTAAAAAAATAAATTAAAAAAAAACACACTTTTGTATTGAAATGCATTGATTGATTGATTTATTTAATAATGTAACTTATGTGGATATATGTAATTCTGCATGAATTGTAAACCTAAAAAGAAAAGGAAAAAGCTTACAGCACCTGGTATTCCCAGGCGGTCTCCCATCCAAGTACTAACCAGGCCCGACCCTGCTTAGCTTCCGAGATCGGACGAGATCGGGCGTGTTCAGGGTGGTATGGCCGTAAGCAACAGAAGTTGGGCCCGTCGGTCTTTTATAGCTGACAGCGGCCCCGCGCCGCGCACAAGGAAGGGAGAATTACAATGCCCTGCTGTGGTGTTTATTCTAGTTGGGCTAGCCTGCTAAAGGTTAGAAGTGGCATTTGTCAGCAGTATCCAAGTTAGTGCTGCACCTATTAACATTGTTAAAAAAAAAAAAAAAAAAAACACACCTTTGTATTGAAATGCATTGATTGATTGATTTATTTAATAATGTAACTTATTGGGATATATGTAATTCTGCATGAATTGTAAACCTAAAAAGAAAAGGAAAAAGCTTACAGCACCTGGTATTCCCAGGCGGTCTCCCATCCAAGTAATAACCAGGCCCGACCCTGCTTAGCTTCCGAGATCGGACGAGATCGGGCGTGTTCAGGGTGGTATGGCCGTAAGCAACAGAACTTGGGCCCGTCGGTCTTTTATAGCTGACAGCGGCCCCGCGCCGCGCACACAAGGAAGGGAGAATTACAATGCCCTGCTGTGGTGTTTATTCTAGTTGGGCTAGCCTGCTAAAGGTTAGAAGTGGCATTTGTCAGCAGTACCCAAGTTAGTGCTGCACACGATCTAGTAATATTGTATCATGGCCAAAAATGGCAGTTTCTCATTTAGTGTGGCAAAGGAAAAAGCTTACAGCACCTGGTATTCCCAGGCGGTCTCCCATCCAAGTACTAACCAGGCCCGACCCTGCTTAGCTTCCGAGATCGGACGAGATCGGGCGTGTTCAGGGTGGTATGGCCGTAAGCAACAGAAGTTGGGCCCGTCTGTCTTTTATATGTAGCTGACAGCGGCCCCGCACCGCGCACACAAGGAAGGGAGAATTACAATGCCCTGCTGTGGTGTTTATTCTAGTTGGGCTAGCCTGCTAAAGGTTAGAAGTGGCATTTGTCAGCAGTACCCAAGTTAGTGCTGCACACGATCTAGTAATATTGTATCATGGCCAAAAATGGCAGTTTCTCATTTAGTGTGGCAAAGGAAAAAGCTTACAGCACCTGGTATTCCCAGGCGGTCTCCCATCCAAGTACTAACCAGGCCCGACCCTGCTTAGCTTCCGAGATCGGACGAGATCGGGCGTGTTCA
>NC_137876.1:43433063-43450563 GCF_963924005.1 Protomyctophum bolini | reverse complement strand
CAAAAATGGCAGTTTCTCATTTAGTGTGGCAAAGGAAAAAGCTTACAGCACCTGGTATTCCGAGGCGGTCTCCCATCCAAGTACTAACCAGGCCCGACCCTGCTTAGCTTCCGAGATCGGACGAGATCGGGCGTGTTCAGGGTGGTATGGCCGTAAGCAACAGAAGTTGGGCCCGTCTGTCTTTTATATGTAGCTGACAGCGGCCCTGCACCGCGCACACAAGGAAGGGAGAATTACAATGCCCTGCTGTGGTGTTTATTCTAGTTGGGCTAGCCTGCTAAAGGTTAGAAGTGGCATTTGTCAGCAGTACCCAAGTTAGTGCTGCACACGATTTAGTAATATTGTATCATGGCCAAAAATGGCAGTTTCTCATTTAGTGTGGCAAAGGAAAAAGCTTACAGCACCTGGTATTCCCAGGCGGTCTCCCATCCAAGTACTAACCAGGCCCGACCCTGCTTAGCTTCCGAGATCGGACGAGATCGGGCGTGTTCAGGGTGGTATGGCCGTAAGCAACAGAAGTTGGGCCCGTCGGTCTTTTATAGCTGACAGCGGCCCCGCGCCGCGCACAAGGAAGGGAGAATTACAATGCCCTGCTGTGGTGTTTATTCTAGTTGGGCTAGCCTGCTAAAGGTTAGAAGTGGCATTTGTCAGCAGTATCCAAGTTAGTGCTGCACCTATTAACAAGGTTAAAAAAAAAAAAAAAAAAAAAACACACTTTTGTATTGAAATGCATTGATTGATTGATTTATTTAATAATGTAACTTATGTGGATATATGTAATTCTGCATGAATTGTAAACCTAAAAAGAAAAGGAAAAAGCTTACAGCACCTGGTATTCCCAGGCGGTCTCCCATCCAAGTACTAACCAGGCCCGACCCTGCTTAGCTTCCGAGATCGGACGAGATCGGGCGTGTTCAGGGTGGTATGGCCGTAAGCAACAGAAGTTGGGCCCGTCGGTCTTTTATAGCTGACAGCGGCCCCGCGCCGCGCACACAAGGAAGGGAGAATTACAATGCCCTGCTGTGGTGTTTATTCTAGTTGGGCTAGCCTGCTAAAGGTTAGAAGTGGCATTTGTCAGCAGTACCCAAGTTAGTGCTGCACACGATCTAGTAATATTGTATCATGGCCAAAAATGGCAGTTTCTCATTTAGTGTGGCAAAGGAAAAAGCTTACAGCACCTGGTATTCCCAGGCGGTCTCCCATCCAAGTACTAACCAGGCCCGACCCTGCTTAGCTTCCGAGATCGGACGAGATCGGGCGTGTTCAGGGTGGTATGGCCGTAAGCAACAGAAGTTGGGCCCGTCGGTCTTTTATAGCTGACAGCGGCCCCGCGCCGCGCACACAAGGAAGGGAGAATTACAATGCCCTGCTTTGGTGTTTATTCTAGTTGGGCTAGCCTGCTAAAGGTTAGAAGTGGCATTTGTCAGCAGTACCCAAGTTAGTGCTGCACACGATCTAGTAATATTGTATCATGGCCAAAAATGGCAGTTTCTCATTTAGTGTGGCAAAGGAAAAAGCTTACAGCACCTGGTATTCCCAGGCGGTCTCCCATCCAAGTACTAACCAGGCCCGACCCTGCTTAGCTTCCGAGATCGGACGAGATCGGGCGTGTTCAGGGTGGTATGGCCGTAAGCAACAGAAGTTGGGCCCGTCGGTCTTTTATAGCTGACAGCGGCCCGCGCCGCGCACACAAGGAAGGGAGAATTACAATGCCCTGCTGTGGTGTTTATTCTAGTTGGGCTAGCCTGCTAAAGGTTAGAAGTGGCATTTGTCAGCAGTACCCAAGTTAGTGCTGCACACGATCTAGTAATATTGTATCATGGCCAAAAATGGCAGTTTCTCATTTAGTGTGGCAAAGGAAAAAGCTTACAGCACCTGGTATTCCCAGGCGGTCTCCCATCCAAGTACTAACCAGGCCCGACCCTGCTTAGCTTCCGAGATCGGACGAGATCGGGCATGTTCAGGGTGGTATGGCCGTAAGCAACAGAAGTTGGGCCCGTCGGTCTTTTATAGCTGACAGCGGCCCCGCGCCGCGCGCACAAGGAAGGGAGAATTACAATGCCCTGCTGTGGTGTTTATTCTAGTTGGGCTAGCCTGCTAAAGGTTAGAAGTGGCATTTGTCAGCAGTACCCAAGTTAGTGCTGCACACGATCTAGTAATATTGTATCATGGCCAAAAATGGCAGTTTCTCATTTAGTGTGGCAAAGGAAAAAGCTTACAGCACCTGGTATTCCCAGGCGGTCTCCCATCCAAGTACTAACCAGGCCCGACCCTGCTTAGCTTCCGAGATCGGACGAGATCGGGCGTGTTCAGGGTGGTATGGCCGTAAGCAACAGAAGTTGGGCCCGTCGGTCTTTTATAGCTGACAAGGGCCCCGCGCCGCGCACACAAGGAAGGGAGAATTACAATGCCCTGCTGTGGTGTTTATTCTAGTTGGGCTAGCCTGCTAAAGGTTAGAAGTGGCATTTGTCAGCAGTATCCAAGTTAGTGCTGCACCTATTAACATTGTTAAAAAAAAAAGAAAAAAAAAAACACACTTTTGTATTGAAATGCATTGATTGATTGATTTATTTAATAATGTAACTTATGTGGATATATGTAATTCTGCATGAATTGTAAACCTAAAAAGAAAAGGAAAAAGCTTACAGCACCTGGTATTCCCAGGCGGTCTCCCATCCAAGTACTAACCAGGCCCGACCCTGCTTAGCTTCCGAGATCGGACGAGATCGGGCGTGTTCAGGGTGGTATGGCCGTAAGCAACAGAAGTTGGGCCCGTCGGTCTTTTATAGCTGACAGCGGCCCCGCGCCGCGCACACAAGGAAGGGAGAATTACAATGCCCTGCTGTGGTGTTTATTCTAGTTGGGCTAGCCTGCTAAAGGTTAGAAGTGGCATTTGTCAGCAGTACCCAAGTTAGTGCTGCACACGATCTAGTAATATTGTATCATGGCCAAAAATGGCAGTTTCTCATTTAGTGTGGCAAAGGAAAAAGCTTACAGCACCTGGTATTCCCAGGCGGTCTCCCATCCAAGTACTAACCAGGCCCGACCCTGCTTAGCTTCCGAGATCGGACGAGATCGGGCGTGTTCAGGGTGGTATGGCCGTAAGCAACAGAAGTTGGGCCCGTCGGTCTTTTATAGCTGACAAGGGCCCCGCGCCGCGCACACAAGGAAGGGAGAATTACAATGCCCTGCTGTGGTGTTTATTCTAGTTGGGCTAGCCTGCTAAAGGTTAGAAGTGGCATTTGTCAGCAGTATCCAAGTTAGTGCTGCACCTATTAACATTGTTAAAAAAAAAGAAAAAAAAAAACACACTTTTGTATTGAAATGCATTGATTGATTGATTTATTTAATAATGTAACTTATGTGGATATATGTAATTCTGCATGAATTGTAAACCTAAAAAGAAAAGGAAAAAGCTTACAGCACCTGGTATTCCCAGGCGGTCTCCCATCCAAGTACTAACCAGGCCCGACCCTGCTTAGCTTCCGAGATCGGACGAGATCGGGCGTGTTCAGGGTGGTATGGCCGTAAGCAACAGAAGTTGGGCCCGTCGGTCTTTTATAGCTGACAGCGGCCCCGCGCCGCGCACACAAGGAAGGGAGAATTACAATGCCCTGCTGTGGTGTTTATTCTAGTTGGGCTAGCCTGCTAAAGGTTAGAAGTGGCATTTGTCAGCAGTACCCAAGTTAGTGCTGCACACGATCTAGTAATATTGTATCATGGCCAAAAATGGCAGTTTCTCATTTAGTGTGGCAAAGGAAAAAGCTTACAGCACCTGGTATTCCCAGGCGGTCTCCCATCCAAGTACTAACCAGGCCCGACCCTGCTTAGCTTCCGAGATCGGACGAGATCGGGCGTGTTCAGGGTGGTATGGCCGTAAGCAACAGAAGTTGGGCCCGTCTGTCTTTTATATGTAGCTGACAGCGGCCCTGCACCGCGCACACAAGGAAGGGAGAATTACAATGCCCTGCTGTGGTGTTTATTCTAGTTGGGCTAGCCTGCTAAAGGTTAGAAGTGGCATTTGTCAGCAGTACCCAAGTTAGTGCTGCACACGATTTAGTAATATTGTATCATGGCCAAAAATGGCAGTTTCTCATTTAGTGTGGCAAAGGAAAAAGCTTACAGCACCTGGTATTCCCAGGCGGTCTCCCATCCAAGTACTAACCAGGCCCGACCCTGCTTAGCTTCCGAGATCGGACGAGATCGGGCGTGTTCAGGGTGGTATGGCCGTAAGCAACAGAAGTTGGGCCCGTCGGTCTTTTATAGCTGACAGCGGCCCCGCGCCGCGCACAAGGAAGGGAGAATTACAATGCCCTGCTGTGGTGTTTATTCTAGTTGGGCTAGCCTGCTAAAGGTTAGAAGTGGCATTTGTCAGCAGTATCCAAGTTAGTGCTGCACCTATTAACAAGGTTAAAAAAAAAAAAAAAAAAAAAACACACTTTTGTATTGAAATGCATTGATTGATTGATTTATTTAATAATGTAACTTATGTGGATATATGTAATTCTGCATGAATTGTAAACCTAAAAAGAAAAGGAAAAAGCTTACAGCACCTGGTATTCCCAGGCGGTCTCCCATCCAAGTACTAACCAGGCCCGACCCTGCTTAGCTTCCGAGATCGGACGAGATCGGGCGTGTTCAGGGTGGTATGGCCGTAAGCAACAGAAGTTGGGCCCGTCGGTCTTTTATAGCTGACAGCGGCCCCGCGCCGCGCACACAAGGAAGGGAGAATTACAATGCCCTGCTGTGGTGTTTATTCTAGTTGGGCTAGCCTGCTAAAGGTTAGAAGTGGCATTTGTCAGCAGTACCCAAGTTAGTGCTGCACACGATCTAGTAATATTGTATCATGGCCAAAAATGGCAGTTTCTCATTTAGTGTGGCAAAGGAAAAAGCTTACAGCACCTGGTATTCCCAGGCGGTCTCCCATCCAAGTACTAACCAGGCCCGACCCTGCTTAGCTTCCGAGATCGGACGAGATCGGGCGTGTTCAGGGTGGTATGGCCGTAAGCAACAGAAGTTGGGCCCGTCGGTCTTTTATAGCTGACAGCGGCCCCGCGCCGCGCACACAAGGAAGGGAGAATTACAATGCCCTGCTTTGGTGTTTATTCTAGTTGGGCTAGCCTGCTAAAGGTTAGAAGTGGCATTTGTCAGCAGTACCCAAGTTAGTGCTGCACACGATCTAGTAATATTGTATCATGGCCAAAAATGGCAGTTTCTCATTTAGTGTGGCAAAGGAAAAAGCTTACAGCACCTGGTATTCCCAGGCGGTCTCCCATCCAAGTACTAACCAGGCCCGACCCTGCTTAGCTTCCGAGATCGGACGAGATCGGGCGTGTTCAGGGTGGTATGGCCGTAAGCAACAGAAGTTGGGCCCGTCGGTCTTTTATAGCTGACAGCGGCCCGCGCCGCGCACACAAGGAAGGGAGAATTACAATGCCCTGCTGTGGTGTTTATTCTAGTTGGGCTAGCCTGCTAAAGGTTAGAAGTGGCATTTGTCAGCAGTACCCAAGTTAGTGCTGCACACGATCTAGTAATATTGTATCATGGCCAAAAATGGCAGTTTCTCATTTAGTGTGGCAAAGGAAAAAGCTTACAGCACCTGGTATTCCCAGGCGGTCTCCCATCCAAGTACTAACCAGGCCCGACCCTGCTTAGCTTCCGAGATCGGACGAGATCGGGCATGTTCAGGGTGGTATGGCCGTAAGCAACAGAAGTTGGGCCCGTCGGTCTTTTATAGCTGACAGCGGCCCCGCGCCGCGCGCACAAGGAAGGGAGAATTACAATGCCCTGCTGTGGTGTTTATTCTAGTTGGGCTAGCCTGCTAAAGGTTAGAAGTGGCATTTGTCAGCAGTACCCAAGTTAGTGCTGCACACGATCTAGTAATATTGTATCATGGCCAAAAATGGCAGTTTCTCATTTAGTGTGGCAAAGGAAAAAGCTTACAGCACCTGGTATTCCCAGGCGGTCTCCCATCCAAGTACTAACCAGGCCCGACCCTGCTTAGCTTCCGAGATCGGACGAGATCGGGCGTGTTCAGGGTGGTATGGCCGTAAGCAACAGAAGTTGGGCCCGTCGGTCTTTTATAGCTGACAAGGGCCCCGCGCCGCGCACACAAGGAAGGGAGAATTACAATGCCCTGCTGTGGTGTTTATTCTAGTTGGGCTAGCCTGCTAAAGGTTAGAAGTGGCATTTGTCAGCAGTATCCAAGTTAGTGCTGCACCTATTAACATTGTTAAAAAAAAAAGAAAAAAAAAAACACACTTTTGTATTGAAATGCATTGATTGATTGATTTATTTAATAATGTAACTTATGTGGATATATGTAATTCTGCATGAATTGTAAACCTAAAAAGAAAAGGAAAAAGCTTACAGCACCTGGTATTCCCAGGCGGTCTCCCATCCAAGTACTAACCAGGCCCGACCCTGCTTAGCTTCCGAGATCGGACGAGATCGGGCGTGTTCAGGGTGGTATGGCCGTAAGCAACAGAAGTTGGGCCCGTCGGTCTTTTATAGCTGACAGCGGCCCCGCGCCGCGCACACAAGGAAGGGAGAATTACAATGCCCTGCTGTGGTGTTTATTCTAGTTGGGCTAGCCTGCTAAAGGTTAGAAGTGGCATTTGTCAGCAGTACCCAAGTTAGTGCTGCACACGATCTAGTAATATTGTATCATGGCCAAAAATGGCAGTTTCTCATTTAGTGTGGCAAAGGAAAAAGCTTACAGCACCTGGTATTCCCAGGCGGTCTCCCATCCAAGTACTAACCAGGCCCGACCCTGCTTAGCTTCCGAGATCGGACGAGATCGGGCGTGTTCAGGGTGGTATGGCCGTAAGCAACAGAAGTTGGGCCCGTCGGTCTTTTATAGCTGACAAGGGCCCCGCGCCGCGCACACAAGGAAGGGAGAATTACAATGCCCTGCTGTGGTGTTTATTCTAGTTGGGCTAGCCTGCTAAAGGTTAGAAGTGGCATTTGTCAGCAGTATCCAAGTTAGTGCTGCACCTATTAACATTGTTAAAAAAAAAGAAAAAAAAAAACACACTTTTGTATTGAAATGCATTGATTGATTGATTTATTTAATAATGTAACTTATGTGGATATATGTAATTCTGCATGAATTGTAAACCTAAAAAGAAAAGGAAAAAGCTTACAGCACCTGGTATTCCCAGGCGGTCTCCCATCCAAGTACTAACCAGGCCCGACCCTGCTTAGCTTCCGAGATCGGACGAGATCGGGCGTGTTCAGGGTGGTATGGCCGTAAGCAACAGAAGTTGGGCCCGTCGGTCTTTTATAGCTGACAGCGGCCCCGCGCCGCGCACACAAGGAAGGGAGAATTACAATGCCCTGCTGTGGTGTTTATTCTAGTTGGGCTAGCCTGCTAAAGGTTAGAAGTGGCATTTGTCAGCAGTACCCAAGTTAGTGCTGCACACGATCTAGTAATATTGTATCATGGCCAAAAATGGCAGTTTCTCATTTAGTGTGGCAAAGGAAAAAGCTTACAGCACCTGGTATTCCCAGGCGGTCTCCCATCCAAGTACTAACCAGGCCCGACCCTGCTTAGCTTCCGAGATCGGACGAGATCGGGCGTGTTCAGGGTGGTATGGCCGTAAGCAACAGAAGTTGGGCCCGTCTGTCTTTTATATGTAGCTGACAGCGGCCCTGCACCGCGCACACAAGGAAGGGAGAATTACAATGCCCTGCTGTGGTGTTTATTCTAGTTGGGCTAGCCTGCTAAAGGTTAGAAGTGGCATTTGTCAGCAGTACCCAAGTTAGTGCTGCACACGATTTAGTAATATTGTATCATGGCCAAAAATGGCAGTTTCTCATTTAGTGTGGCAAAGGAAAAAGCTTACAGCACCTGGTATTCCCAGGCGGTCTCCCATCCAAGTACTAACCAGGCCCGACCCTGCTTAGCTTCCGAGATCGGACGAGATCGGGCGTGTTCAGGGTGGTATGGCCGTAAGCAACAGAAGTTGGGCCCGTCGGTCTTTTATAGCTGACAGCGGCCCCGCGCCGCGCACAAGGAAGGGAGAATTACAATGCCCTGCTGTGGTGTTTATTCTAGTTGGGCTAGCCTGCTAAAGGTTAGAAGTGGCATTTGTCAGCAGTATCCAAGTTAGTGCTGCACCTATTAACAAGGTTAAAAAAAAAAAAAAAAAAAAAACACACTTTTGTATTGAAATGCATTGATTGATTGATTTATTTAATAATGTAACTTATGTGGATATATGTAATTCTGCATGAATTGTAAACCTAAAAAGAAAAGGAAAAAGCTTACAGCACCTGGTATTCCCAGGCGGTCTCCCATCCAAGTACTAACCAGGCCCGACCCTGCTTAGCTTCCGAGATCGGACGAGATCGGGCGTGTTCAGGGTGGTATGGCCGTAAGCAACAGAAGTTGGGCCCGTCGGTCTTTTATAGCTGACAGCGGCCCCGCGCCGCGCACACAAGGAAGGGAGAATTACAATGCCCTGCTGTGGTGTTTATTCTAGTTGGGCTAGCCTGCTAAAGGTTAGAAGTGGCATTTGTCAGCAGTACCCAAGTTAGTGCTGCACACGATCTAGTAATATTGTATCATGGCCAAAAATGGCAGTTTCTCATTTAGTGTGGCAAAGGAAAAAGCTTACAGCACCTGGTATTCCCAGGCGGTCTCCCATCCAAGTACTAACCAGGCCCGACCCTGCTTAGCTTCCGAGATCGGACGAGATCGGGCGTGTTCAGGGTGGTATGGCCGTAAGCAACAGAAGTTGGGCCCGTCGGTCTTTTATAGCTGACAGCGGCCCCGCGCCGCGCACACAAGGAAGGGAGAATTACAATGCCCTGCTTTGGTGTTTATTCTAGTTGGGCTAGCCTGCTAAAGGTTAGAAGTGGCATTTGTCAGCAGTACCCAAGTTAGTGCTGCACACGATCTAGTAATATTGTATCATGGCCAAAAATGGCAGTTTCTCATTTAGTGTGGCAAAGGAAAAAGCTTACAGCACCTGGTATTCCCAGGCGGTCTCCCATCCAAGTACTAACCAGGCCCGACCCTGCTTAGCTTCCGAGATCGGACGAGATCGGGCGTGTTCAGGGTGGTATGGCCGTAAGCAACAGAAGTTGGGCCCGTCGGTCTTTTATAGCTGACAGCGGCCCGCGCCGCGCACACAAGGAAGGGAGAATTACAATGCCCTGCTGTGGTGTTTATTCTAGTTGGGCTAGCCTGCTAAAGGTTAGAAGTGGCATTTGTCAGCAGTACCCAAGTTAGTGCTGCACACGATCTAGTAATATTGTATCATGGCCAAAAATGGCAGTTTCTCATTTAGTGTGGCAAAGGAAAAAGCTTACAGCACCTGGTATTCCCAGGCGGTCTCCCATCCAAGTACTAACCAGGCCCGACCCTGCTTAGCTTCCGAGATCGGACGAGATCGGGCGTGTTCAGGGTGGTATGGCCGTAAGCAACAGAAGTTGGGCCCGTCTGTCTTTTATATGTAGCTGACAGCGGCCCTGCACCGCGCACACAAGGAAGGGAGAATTACAATGCCCTGCTGTGGTGTTTATTCTAGTTGGGCTAGCCTGCTAAAGGTTAGAAGTGGCATTTGTCAGCAGTACCCAAGTTAGTGCTGCACACGATCTAGTAATATTGTATCATGGCCAAAAATGGCAGTTTCTCATTTAGTGTGGCAAAGGAAAAAGCTTACAGCACCTGGTATTCCCAGGCGGTCTCCCATCCAAGTACTAACCAGGCCCGACCCTGCTTAGCTTCCGAGATCGGACGAGATCGGGCGTGTTCAGGGTGGTATGGCCGTAAGCAACAGAAGTTGGGCCCGTCTGTCTTTTATATGTAGCTGACAGCGGCCCTGCACCGCGCACACAAGGAAGGGAGAATTACAATGCCCTGCTGTGGTGTTTATTCTAGTTGGGCTAGCCTGCTAAAGGTTAGAAGTGGCATTTGTCAGCAGTACCCAAGTTAGTGCTGCACACGATCTAGTAATATTGTATCATGGCCAAAAATGGCAGTTTCTCATTTAGTCTGGCAAAGGAAAAAGCTTACAGCACCTGGTATTCCCAGGCGGTCTCCCATCCAAGTCGAGTTCCATCTTCGTCCTTTTTTTGTTCCAAGTGTTTCAACAATGTTCCAACTTCCGGGCCACCGATTGGCCGGTGCCCGGATCGTGCAGGCTACCATTGGCTGGTTCCACCTGGGGTTCCACCTGGGGTTCCAACCCAGGAGCCAATGGGGGCATGGTCCCGCCCCTACCTCTCAGTAATTCCAAAACAGCACGGCGGCGGCCATCTTGTTACAGTGTGCGGTGGATGGACGTATTCATAATTTTAATAAATCGTACAAGGTGTTTGGAAAATATTTAAAGGCAGCAGGGCTTTCTCCAGGGGCCAATAAGGGATCGATTTTAATTTGGAACATTTCTGTCCATTTTTGGCTTAGTTATGGACATGTAGTATCTGTTAGCATGTTAGCTAGCTGCTGGATGATGATGATGATGATGATGGGTTCTTAATATTATGTGTGAATATTTGATATTTTTTTATTAAATCGTACAAGGCGTTTGGAAAATATTTAAAGGCGGCAGGGCTTTCTCCAGGGGCCAATAAGGGAACGATTTTAATTTGGAACATTTCTGTCCATTTTTGGCTTAGTTATGGACATGTAGTATCTGTTAGCATGTTAGCTATAGCTGCTGGATGATGATGATGATGATGATGGGTTCTTAATATTATGTGTGAATATTTGATATTTTTTTATTAAATCGTACAAGGCGTTTGGAAAATATTTAAAGGCGGCAGGGCTTTCTCCAGGGGCCAATAAGGGATCGATTTTAATTTGGAACATTTCTGTCCATTTTTGGCTTAGTTATGGACATGTAGTATCTGTTAGCATGTTAGCTAGCTGCTGGATGATGATGATGATGATGATGGGTTCTTAATATTATGTGTGAATATTTGATATTTTTTTATTAAATCGTACAAGGCGTTTGGAAAATATTTAAAGGCGGCAGGGCTTTCTCCAGGGGCCAATAAGGGATCGATTTTAATTTGGAACATTTCTGTCCATTTTTGGCTTAGTTATGGACATGTAGTATCTGTTAGCATGTTAGCTAGCTGCTGGATGATGAACAATGAACTCAAGTGTCACAAAGCAAAGCAACACGAAAAGCGATGGTAATAGTACTATTAGCCAGCTTCTGCTGACCTATATGGGGTGCGAGGCCCTGCATTGCTCAATAACCTGCTTTGATGACACTTTTGTCCTTTTGTATGTTTAAATCAAATGTCAAATTATAGTTCAAAGACACCAAGAAGATAGTCTGTGATTACAATATCAATTTAAAATGTAAATCGCTCTGGATTAAGAGCGTCTGCTAAATGCCTAAATTGTAAATTGTCCCCTTGCGCTTAGGGTCCGGCCCATTCCTCTCTGTTATGTCATATGACGAGCATTTAACTTTTAATATCACAATTATTGTAGCTAATCTTTAACTGAATCTGGAAGTATTCCTTTATTAAATGATTCTTCATAGTCTGGAATTGTAACTGATCAATTTTCTTTTGTGACTTTCGCCTTTATTTTATATGGAGGGACAGTCAGTGGTGTAAACTTTCGGAATGCCAGAAACAAAAAGTAGGTCAATCTACAATTAGCAAATAAAAATAGCAATACAAAACAATAACATTAAAAATGGTAAGGAAATTTGTATTGGATAATACATTTTAAATTGATATTCTTAGATATTCAACTTTATTGACATTTATAATTAAATTGGTGTCTTTACACTGTAGAATTTTTGATTTAAGTGTCTATTTGTTTGTCTCTAAATGTTTTGATGAATTGAACAATGCCCTTTTGGTAAACAAGTGGAAGGCTTAATTGGGTCGTCCACTCACAGTTAACAGTCTTTGTATTGAGTTTGTGCTTGAAATGTAGGCCTACTGTAATTCTGCAAACTGTTAATAAATATTTCAATCAATCAATCAATCAAAATTGACATTTCAACTATTGATCAGACGCTGTGCATTGACGACACCTAATGGTCATTCATTTTAATTGCATGCATGCAGAGAAATCACAACATTGTGAGACGCAGAGGCGCAACACTGACCGAACGCTAGGGGGGGATATAGAGCGGCGCCGCGAAGCGGCGCCGCCGAAAAATCCGTCCCCCCCGTCCCCCCCACTACCCTAGGGGAGGGGGGGATGGGGGGGTCTAACCACCAAAACGTGGGGTTATGGTTAGGGTCGGACTACAGAGAGGTTGTTCCAGTGACTCAATGCACATACAAATGCAATGCCAATATGCTATATTAACATTAGAACGTTTTAAAGACAGATTAATTATTGACGACAATGCAACCTGTGGGTCCAACGTCACTGAAAACTTTCATAATGGCAATTAAATTTACTCACGAGTGCTGATGTGAAATGGAGGATGTAAGAACACACTTTTGTTGTATTAGAGCAGGGTAAATATGAAGTTTTGCGCCAAGGTCTTGTTTATATTCCTCTTTACATAGGCTGTATGTTATTGTCGCAATTTGGTCCGTCTGAGATCTGAGTGAGGGGGCCTTCCTGAGTGAGGGGGTTTCTGACGGCGTCGCTTACTCGCTTCCCCTCTGTCAGAGGTGGAAGCTACGCGCAGCCGTCGGGAACCCCCCCAAACCGACTGTCCCCCCCCCCTCCAGAAAAGAGGTCTTTCTGCTACAGAAACTGTCAGACGAAGACCAAAAACACTAGCGGGGTTCCTATGTTGCGTTATATTTTTCGAAAGAAGCAACAGCTGTACCTATAGTCTCGTACCAGGCCCAAACTCATCTGGGGGGGACCAATGTGACGCTGGCAGGGGACGCGTCCCCCGCGTCCCCTAGGCTATTGCGCCCCTGGTGAGACGCACTGGGTCGTTGCCATGTTTTGCCACGGAAACCAGCGACTTGCCTTGTGTAAGTAAGTAAGTACATTTTATTTATAAAGCACCTTTCTTAACAATGTTACAAAGTGCTGTACAGTGACACAATAAAATCAATCATAATTAAAACAGTGACAGTACAACAAGCAAATAAGAACAACATAATCAAGTCAAATAAAATCAGAAAAATGTTCCCGAAATAAAAACGTTTTCAGTGGACGAAGCCAGGCTTGATACGAGCAGACGTGGCAACGCCATTGAAACACAGGGGCAATCTCCCGTTGGCCGAGAGGTTGGAACTCACGGGCCAATGGGAGCCTGCATGCTTTTGGGCGGCCAATAAGGGCAGGGGTAAAACAGAGAGAATTGTTCCGGATCCTGCGCTTAGGGTCCGGCCCATTCCTCTCTGTTATGTCATATGACGAGCATTTAACTTTTAATATCACAATTATTGTAGCTAATCTTTAACTGAATCTGGAAGTATTCCTTTATTAAATGATTCTTCATAGTCTGGAATTGTAACTGATCAATTTTCTTTTGTGACTTTCGCCTTTATTTTATATGGAGGGACAGTCAGTGGTGTAAACTTTCGGAATGCCAGAAACAAAAAGTAGGTCAATCTACAATTAGCAAATAAAAATAGCAATACAAAACAATAACATTAAAAATGGTAAGGAAATTTGTATTGGATAATACATTTTAAATTGATATTCTTAGATATTCAACTTTATTGACATTTATAATTAAATTGGTGTCTTTACACTGTAGAATTTTACATTTGATTTAAGTGTCTATTTGTTTGTCTCTAAATGTTTTGATGAATTGAACAATGCCCTTTTGGTAAACAAGTGGAAGGCTTAATTGGGTCGTCCACTCACAGTTAACAGTCTTTGTATTGAGTTTGTGCTTGAAATGTAGGCCTACTGTAATTCTGCAAACTGTTAATAAATATTTCAATCAATCAATCAATCAAAATTGACATTTCAACTATTGATCAGACGCTGTGCATTGACGACACCTAATGGTCATTCATTTTAATTGCATGCATGCAGAGAAATCACAACATTGTGAGACGCACTGGGTCGTTGCCATGTTTTGCCACGGAAACCAGCGACCTGCCTTGTGTAAGTAAGTAAGTACATTTTATTTATAAAGCACCTTTCTTAACAATGTTACAAAGTGCTGTACAGTGACACAATAAAATCAATCATAATTAAAACAGTGACAGTACAACAAGCAAATAAGAACAACATAATCAAGTCAAATAAAATCAGAAAAATGTTCCCGAAATAAAAACGTTTTCAGTGGACGAAGCCAGGCTTGATACGAGCAGACGTGGCAACGCCATTGAAACACAGGGGCAATCTCCCGTTGGCCGAGAGGTTGGAACTCACGGGCCAATGGGAGCCTGCATGCTTTTGGGCGGCCAATAAGGGCAGGGGTAAAACAGAGAGAATTGTTCCGGATCCTGCGCGCAGGGTCCGGCCCATTCCTCTCTGTTATGTCATATGACGAGCATTTAACTTTTAATATCACAATTATTGTAGCTAATCTTTAACTGAATCTGGAAGTATTCCTTTATTAAATGATTCTTCATAGTCTGGAATTGTAACTGATCAATTTTCTTTTGTGACTTTCGCCTTTATTTTATATGGAGGGACAGTCAGTGGTGTAAACTTTCGGAATGCCAGAAACAAAAAGTAGGTCAATCTACAATTAGCAAATAAAAATAGCAATACAAAACAATAACATTAAAAATGGTAAGGAAATTTGTATTGGATAATACATTTTAAATTGATATTCTTAGATATTCAACTTTATTGACATTTATAATTAAATTGGTGTCTTTACACTGTAGAATTTTACATTTGATTTAAGTGTCTATTTGTTTGTCTCTAAATGTTTTGATGAATTGAACAATGCCCTTTTGGTAAACAAGTGGAAGGCTTAATTGGGTCGTCCACTCACAGTTAACAGTCTTTGTATTGAGTTTGTGCTTGAAATGTAGGCCTACTGTAATTCTGCAAACTGTTAATAAATATTTCAATCAATCAATCAATCAAAATTGACATTTCAACTATTGATCAGACGCTGTGCATTGACGACACCTAATGGTCATTCATTTTAATTGCATGCATGCAGAGAAATCACAACATTGTGAGACGCACTGGGTCGTTGCCATGTTTTGCCACGGAAACCAGCGACCTGCCTTGTGTAAGTAAGTAAGTACATTTTATTTATAAAGCACCTTTCTTAACAATGTTACAAAGTGCTGTACAGTGACACAATAAAATCAATCATAATTAAAACAGTGACAGTACAACAAGCAAATAAGAACAACATAATCAAGTCAAATAAAATCAGAAAAATGTTCCCGAAATAAAAACGTTTTCAGTGGACGAAGCCAGGCTTGATACGAGCAGACGTGGCAACGCCATTGAAACACAGGGGCAATCTCCCGTTGGCCGAGAGGTTGGAACTCACGGGCCAATGGGAGCCTGCATGCTTTTGGGCGGCCAATAAGGGCAGGGGTAAAACAGAGAGAATTGTTCCGGATCCTGCGCGCAGGGTCCGGCCCATTCCTCTCTGTTATGTCATATGACGAGCATTTAACTTTTAATATCACAATTATTGTAGCTAATCTTTAACTGAATCTGGAAGTATTCCTTTATTAAATGATTCTTCATAGTCTGGAATTGTAACTGATCAATTTTCTTTTGTGACTTTCGCCTTTATTTTATATGGAGGGACAGTCAGTGGTGTAAACTTTCGGAATGCCAGAAACAAAAAGTAGGTCAATCTACAATTAGCAAATAAAAATAGCAATACAAAACAATAACATTAAAAATGGTAAGGAAATTTGTATTGGATAATACATTTTAAATTGATATTCTTAGATATTCAACTTTATTGACATTTATAATTAAATTGGTGTCTTTACACTGTAGAATTTTACATTTGATTTAAGTGTCTATTTGTTTGTCTCTAAATGTTTTGATGAATTGAACAATGCCCTTTTGGTAAACAAGTGGAAGGCTTAATTGGGTCGTCCACTCACAGTTAACAGTCTTTGTATTGAGTTTGTGCTTGAAATGTAGGCCTACTGTAATTCTGCAAACTGTTAATAAATATTTCAATCAATCAATCAATCAAAATTGACATTTCAACTATTGATCAGACGCTGTGCATTGACGACACCTAATGGTCATTCATTTTAATTGCATGCATGCAGAGAAATCACAACATTGTGAGACGCACTGGGTCGTTGCCATGTTTTGCCACGGAAACCAGCGACCTGCCTTGTGTAAGTAAGTAAGTACATTTTATTTATAAAGCACCTTTCTTAACAATGTTACAAAGTGCTGTACAGTGACACAATAAAATCAATCATAATTAAAACAGTTACAGTACAACAAGCAAATAAGAACAACATAATCAAGTCAAATAAAATCAGAAAAATGTTCCCGAAATAAAAACGTTTTCAGTGGACGAAGCCAGGCTTGATACGAGCAGACGTGGCAACGCCATTGAAACACAGGGGCAATCTCCCGTTGGCCGAGAGGTTGGAACTCACGGGCCAATGGGAGCCTGCATGCTTTTGGGCGGCCAATAAGGGCAGGGGTAAAACAGAGAGAATTGTTCCGGATCCTGCGCGCAGGGTCCGGCCCATTCCTCTCTGTTATGTCATATGACGAGCATTTAACTTTTAATATCACAATTATTGTAGCTAATCTTTAACTGAATCTGGAAGTATTCCTTTATTAAATGATTCTTCATAGTCTGGAATTGTAACTGATCAATTTTCTTTTGTGACTTTCGCCTTTATTTTATATGGAGGGACAGTCAGTGGTGTAAACTTTCGGAATGCCAGAAACAAAAAGTAGGTCAATCTACAATTAGCAAATAAAAATAGCAATACAAAACAATAACATTAAAAATGGTAAGGAAATTTGTATTGGATAATACATTTTAAATTGATATTCTTAGATATTCAACTTTATTGACATTTATAATTAAATTGGTGTCTTTACACTGTAGAATTTTACATTTGATTTAAGTGTCTATTTGTTTGTCTCTAAATGTTTTGATGAATTGAACAATGCCCTTTTGGTAAACAAGTGGAAGGCTTAATTGGGTCGTCCACTCACAGTTAACAGTCTTTGTATTGAGTTTGTGCTTGAAATGTAGGCCTACTGTAATTCTGCAAACTGTTAATAAATATTTCAATCAATCAATCAATCAAAATTGACATTTCAACTATTGATCAGACGCTGTGCATTGACGACACGTAATGGTCATTCATTTTAATTGCATGCATGCAGAGAAATCACAACATTGTGAGACGCACTGGGTCGTTGCCATGTTTTGCCACGGAAACCAGCGACCTGCCTTGTGTAAGTAAGTAAGTACATTTTATTTATAAAGCACCTTTCTTAACAATGTTACAAAGTGCTGTACAGTGACACAATAAAATCAATCATAATTAAAACAGTGACAGTACAACAAGCAAATAAGAACAACATAATCAAGTCAAATAAAATCAGAAAAATGTTCCCGAAATAAAAACGTTTTCAGTGGACGAAGCCAGGCTTGATACGAGCAGACGTGGC
>NC_137876.1:43373063-43388063 GCF_963924005.1 Protomyctophum bolini | reverse complement strand
AGGCCACGCCCACAGCTTTGAACCATACCCCTGAGGTGATAGGCCACACCCAGAGCTTTAAACCACACCCTCCCAAGCCGACAGACCACGCCCACATCTTAAACAAGCCCCTCCAGCCGATAGGCCAAGACCACAGCCTTAAACCACACCCCCCAAGGCGACAAGCAACGGCCCCGTAGCTTTAAACCGCAGCCCTGAGCCGATAGGCCACACCCACGTTGTCCAACCACGCCCCCAATGTGGGCGGGGGTGTGGCCGAGGGGGAGGGGGACGGAAGGAGTACATGAATTCCGGAGTGCAAGTGAAAAATCTTCAAAGCGTTGAAAAGCATGAACAGCGTGAAAAGCACACAATGTGGCATTTTGCCCGGCTCTCCACGCGGCCCCTGGGGGCCTTGGGCCCCCACCGGGGTGCCAGGCCCGAAGCCAGCTAAACCCACAACCCGGCTCTCCATCCGAACCCGGGTACCCACTCTTAAGCACCCCCCTGGAATCTTCACCAGGGGCTGCGGGGCGCACAGCGGCCGTGCCCCTGGGACTCCAAATCCATATTCAATACACACACTTTTGCTTCAACACTCAACAGCCTTGTGTGGCGCTGTGGACTAGTGCGCTTGGCTCTAAACCAAGAGGTTGGTGGTTCGAATCCACCTCGGGGACGATGGTGGTTTTAACATGATCCGAAGCAGTGCTGTTTAAACATTCTAGCGCTATTTATACCCAGCTAATATCCCTTTATATAAAATCTGGATCTGTTCAAGGTGGAGGGTGAACTGGTGTGGCCAATGGGTCCTTAGAGAGGTCACAGAGGTCATTGTCATGCTAATGCCCAAGTGGGCATATTGTAGTAGTCGACCGGGCCTGTTCACCTCAAGGGTGACCAGTTCATACTGCCTGGCAACACACTTGTTTACTGCAAAAAGGACATACTCTGCATATAGCAGAACACATGCCCTAAAGAGGAGCATGGACCTTGAAATAATCTTGCAAGAGACTGGGAAAGTGCTTATCCGACAAACCAGTTGATGGATGGACCGTCGGGCTCCGTTTTGTCTCCAGACCCTGCATTCTTTTAAGCCTTGAGGGGCAGTGGGGGAAAGGGGGAGTCCAGTTGTCAAGGACAGTTGACCGATAACGTCGCAGGTGTTTCATGTTACCAAAGAGAACTATGTGTTTGAAATAATACTTTGTTTTCATAATAAACTGTCGTAACTTTTCATTTGTTTAAAATGCATATAACTGTTTTTATAACAGATCAGAGCCGTTTGTGATGGAAACTATTTCTTCCTCTTTTTCTCTTTTTCTTTCTATCTCTTTCTCACCCACCCGTGTTAATGACTGAGACTCTGCCAAGGCGTAACCTGACTCCCATATGCAAATGAGATGGCAGTGTGAGCATATACCAAACCACTACATGTTTTCAAAGTCAGTTGAAGTTTGAGTCCCGACCAAGCTAGTCTTGTCGCGTGTATAATTGTTACATGTATGTGTGAGTGTGTAACTTCGCTAAAGTTTGATAGCGAGACGTACAGAGATATATAGATCTGTACGTTTGGAACTTGCAGTGTTGTGATATTTAAACCATTGGAACCAAAAGGATATTGTTAAATAGAGTGGTGTGGGCAAAGCTGACGAGAAGACCCTACGCTAATTCTTAAACAATATATTCAAAGAAATCATAGTTGCGTAACGAGTGACCAGCAGAGCTGACAACCACACTTGTCAACTCCATCAAAGGACATCTAAAAGAAGACAAAGGACCGCACGACAACCAGAGCGGTTAAGGTATTTCTAAGCCTTGAATCAAAGAAACAAGAAAAGTGACATTTTAGCCTTGTCCGGTGAAGATCGATCTACCACGTCATTAGCCTTGTCCGGCGAAGAAAACACCGTCATTTGTCAAAGGCTGTCCAAGGAACGGGAAAGATATCAGAGGAACTTTTATTCAACTTTGTCACCACGAAGCGACGTCACCTATCGCTTCCCAGGTCTGTCACTTTGTATCACTCATGGCATTGAGACCACGTATAGTGATAGGAGCATAACAATCGATGTTGATATAATTGTTCTCTCTCTCTCTCTCTCTCTCTCTCCTTCTTTTCATAACAAGGCTCGTTTTTATTTTCATACCGATTCATTTATCCGATTGTCTTTCTCTATAAGTTAACAGTTAATAAACCTCTTTGATTGGAAACAAATTCTCTTGAGTTTATATTGTCAACTGTACCCTATCTGAATCATATATATACGACCCTGCAGATCAGAAAAGAACTCATATGATTTGTGAATCATAGAGTATATTGCTGAATGTATATGAGGAATGGATATTAATTATTAATTGATATGCATTCAATCATGTCATAAGGAATATATGTATATGGTGGACCAAATATACTACATAGTGGAGGCACTGCTGAGATGAACTGCAATCGTGATATGAATTCAAACAGTGGCAATATAACCTTGTTTTGATGGTAATGTATATCGCTGTGCTCACTGTAAATATCAAACGATTTTTGTTTTAAAATATATTTGGATCCATAACCGCTTAGGAAAGCTTCCTTAGTGGTTCATAAAGCATATGTTTGAATATAGACTGTCAGACATGATCGATGCTTTCCGATCTAATTAACGTCCAAATTTAATAGCGCTCCGTATCAAAAGTACGTGACTGGTTAGCCTATTAAATAAATGCAAGGTATTGGCATTGTGTTGTCCCTATCTTTAATTGGGACTGTGGAACGTTAGTTGGAAAGGTAAAAATAGTCAAGTTAACGTTAACGTGTTTGTATCGCAAGATACATTAAGTAGCGACACTTTTGCCAGAACAATTATCACGTGAAAATTGTCGGGTAAAAATACTATCTCCGCGTGGTAAAAGGTTGTGTCACTGAAATAGCGGCCGCAATTTCAGTGTATTTATTGCAGCGCAAACAAAAACGCTGTCATAGAGCATCGCGTCAACAACGTGGTGCTCTATAATATTATCACAACAAAAACCAGGCAGAGATATTTTGGATAAGCGTCAGTCCCGTGTACCAGTCGCTAATTTTAAAGTACACTGTGGGATTTGTAGTTTATCCAAAGGAGGAAGCGTAGTGGTTTGATCCGGAAGTTGTAGTTCCCCAGAAGGTGGTCAAGAACCACAAAGCACCCCGCAGCTCCCCATCTGGGCAAAAAGCAGTACAGCCATTTCTAAATACTGAAATAGGAGCCACACTGACTTCAGATCAGTTCTTAAC
Source organism: Protomyctophum bolini (assembly GCF_963924005.1). NCBI lineage: Eukaryota > Metazoa > Chordata > Actinopteri > Myctophiformes > Myctophidae > Protomyctophum > Protomyctophum bolini. The sequence continues at coordinate 43,384,822 of NC_137876.1, read as the reverse complement.
AACTGGTGGGGAACAGGGTGAAAGCTTGGTGCAGAAGTGCCACCTCTTGGTCAAACAGGAACATCACAGTGAATTCTACCAGAAAGCCATACCAGGACTGCCTTGTCCTTTGGCGCCCTCTCTGGTCTTTCTTGAGACATCACTCCAAGTCTTGGAGTTTGGAATCCTAGAAGGAGGTTTCTTGTACTTTGCTGCCCTCCTCTGGCTGGGTAGAAACATTGCTTGAAAATAATCAACTCTACATTTGGAATACGACTAAAGTATGCTGTGTGACTGCATTTGAGATACAATTAACAACTTTTTGAAGAAAGTGTGATTAATAGTACATCTTTGCATTGCAAGGAATCAGGTACAGATTAACAACATTGTGTAACTTACCCATTTTTAACCAACAAAAGTATAATTCAGCGTTAAGTGATAATTATGCTGAAATATACAGCCTATTAATAAGTAATACGTCCCCAAATAAGGAACAACAAGCTGGATTAAAATAACTAAGTTTAATTTACCGCTTGAATTACTTTTCATAATTTATTTGGATTTGATCAAACAATTTTTTTTTTAATTAATTTTTTTTTTAAATTGAAAAAATATTTTGAATTTTTTTTTTCGATATCAACATTTTTTTTTTTTTTTGAATCAAATTTTTTTTTTTTTGGATTAATTTTTTTTTTTTTGATCAAAATTTTGTTTTTCTTTTATAAAAAGAAATTTTCTACAAATAAATTAGAAAACCAAACAGAACAGGCTACCATTTGTTGAAATACGGGCAAGTCTATTCCCATGCTGGTCTACAATCAGCAATAGTAGAGTGGATTTTGGAAACTTGAATTACAGGTTTAAATCAAAATAATTCAACCCATACTTTCCTATTTTCAAGTATCACCATGTCTGAATCGGATAAAAGTGCAGTGGATAAACCAGATGCTTTCGACCAATTACAGACGGTGATGGGTCTGCTTACTCCAGACTTCGATAGAGCAAAGCTGGAAGAAATTCATAATGCCACAGCGGAAGACATTTCGGTAGAAATGGCAAGCTTGGCCAAACAACTGTCTTCTGGAAAAAAGATAGACGCTAAGGTCATGCAACTTCTTCTGCTAGCAATGCATCGTTTCTGTAAAATTCAAGATGGTGAGGTTTCCATCGCGCGTAATGACCTCGACGCTGCGAACTATCAGAGAAACCTAATGGAAGGGCGATTAACTTTCCTTGAGAATAAAAACCGGGAATTAGAGGAGTCGTGCGAAGCACACCTGGTCAGTGCAGCCGCAGAATCACGCCGGGCTGATCTACGCGAAGGTGAAAATAAGCAGTTGAAGATTCAACACGATGACCTCGATGTTAGGTGCATCGAACTGAAAGAGTCTATCAACGGCATACAACACACCGTTCAAGTTAACGATCTCGCCCTCATAAACACTCGGGCTGACCTTGACGCTTCACGGAAACGTGAGGACAAGGCAGCAAAGTTAATGGAAAAGGCGGAGACCAAATTGAACGCTCAAACTGAAAAGATCTTTCAGCTGAAATTGATGCTTTTCGGGGAAGGGCAGTTGAGAGACGACGCCTCACCCCCCCCTCCACCTCAGCGAACGGGGAGGGGACCACCCTCACCGGAAAGGGAGACAAGGCCTCACCCGGTCTCCACGCAAGAGGCAACTCATCGCGAAAGACCCTCTGGAGATGCTTCCGTATCAGGGACTATCCAGAGAGGTCCTGGGTTGGCTTCGCAAACCAAGCCCGATACAGGCGAACCCTGGTCACGAAAAAGAAATGTGTCACTTCCTGTGGAGGGTCACTATCCCCCTGACCCAGGAGTGAATCCGTACCAAGGAAGGATGTCTACGTCATACCTCGGTGCTGGTTATTCTGGACCTACAAGGGGGGGACAAACTACGCCATATCAATCTTTCCAATTCCCACAACAGGTGCAGACGGGACAGACAGGTAACGCGGGTCAATACCCAGGTGGGAATTATGCCCCACCAGGGTCGCAGACCATGGGACTAGGCCCTCCTGGTTTCCCAGGTGTTACGGATCCCTACTCGTCCTATGGAGGATCTGGTGCGTCTCAACCACCATTCCTCCAGCATGGGGGTTATCAGCAGATGCAGTACCCCTATCAACATCCCGTTCCGCCACTGACGAACCTCACGTTGGATAAGATTGCCAAGACAGTAGACAAGTTCGACCCTCCCGAGAGCGGTTCAAGATATACCCAGCTCTATTTACACGATCTAGACAGCCGTTTGTCCGACTATCCTTACGCAACCATAGCTCAGCGGTTGTACCTGATAAATGCCACAGCCAGCCCAATGGTAAGACAGTTCTTGCTGAAACAGTCACCTGCTGTACTTACGGACTACGCGGCCATAAAACAGGCAATCTTTGTAGAATTTACGCCCCCGAACTACTTCGGAAGTATAGCAGGGGCTATGGCATGCAAACAGAAAACCAGCGAAGCGATTAATCTTTATTATAACCGTCTACGGAGGGCTTACTTCGGACAGAGGCTGGACGCAGGAATGGAAAACGACAGAGCGTTCAGGGAGATGTTCATTACGAACATGCTCTCCTCCGTGCGTAACCCCCTACGGAATCGCGTAACTCCGGACACTACCACGGATCAGATCAAAGAGATTGCAAATACGGTACAAATGGAGAACCAAACCGACAATCCAAAGTCTTCAACTCCAAATAGGGAGGTTTTGGCGGTGCAGGAACTGGAAGGGGCGTATGATACAAGTTCACGTAGTGAGTCACGCCCCGTCTCCAGGTCACCCAATAGGGATCGGAACACGCCGCCACCCCCCTACCGTACAATCCGCTTCGAGGATGACGACGGCAGATCTTCGCGCCCGTATGGGGGCAGGTCTCCCTCACCTCGTTCCTTTTCTAGGGATAAGCCGGAACGCAGCAGTGCCGTAGAAAAACCTGCGCCCCTCTCAGAACGCGTGGTGGTGGATTTAATTGGGGAAATGGCTACGCTCGCCAATACCATACGACAGGCAGCGGAGGCCGCCAAGACCGCACCACCACCGCCAAAGGGCACTCCGCGTAAAGCTTGGAAACAGAAGAAGGGTAAGTCAGTCACGCCCCCTCGCAACCGGTCGCCCCCAAGTCCAAATGAAAAGGATAAAGACCAGAAGGCAGTTTTGTTCATACAGCCTATACTATCAGTCGCACATCCCACCCACGGTGGTGCCCTTGAAGGACCAGCTCCCAAAACGGTCTGTGTCGGTTCAAAGGACTTGGTCTCCTCTGAGACCCCTTTCCCTCTTTCCACGGGTAACAACTGTGCCGTACTGACCATAGAAATGAACAATGACCTACCGTCTACTTCTTTGGGGCCGGGCGTCGCCCCTCCGTTCGTTCAGTTGCTCTCCAACTTAACAGCCCGGGGCGTGGCAAGAAAGCTCTATCTTGAAATAACGCTTGAAGACACCCTCGTCCATGAAGGCCTGGTGGATACAGCAGCGGATGTTAGCCTGATGTCCATGGATTTGTTCAACGTCCTCCAAGACCGTTTGAGACAGGCCGATTGTGAACTCAAGTTGTGTTCAAAGCCCATTAAGCTTCAAGCTTACGCCACCTCGATAACGAGGGTCGAGAAATTCGCCATCTGTCACCTGAAAATAGGGAATGAGGAGGTTTATCATCCATTCTATATTAGTCAGATAAATGAAGTCCCTTTGCTACTAGGAATAGACCTTTTGAACCGCTTCGGGCCACTGATTGATGTACCAGGTTTGAAACTATATATGACAGTGCGAACACCAAGACCATTGGAAATTGATCTAGACACGACATCGGATTGTCTGCTGGTGAAACACCAGACGTCCCACGTTTCAGATCCTTTGGGCCCTGTCGTCTGCGTCGGTGCCACCAAGGCGCCGGGCTTTGCTGACACTTTAAGTAATTCCAGATCATTCTTATGCAAATTGGGCCCCACCACTTGTCCGGAAACGTATAAGCCAACAATTTTGGGCGGGGTCAGAGTCAACCAGGTTCAGGTGACTAACGCAGTTCTGGCACTCTGGTCGGAAAAATCGGCAATAAGTTTGAAACTCTTTGAACAATTGAGAAGCCTTAATTGGGGCCTCGAAATGGTCCCTAAATCCTTTCGTTTCCAGTTGGGTACGTATAAGCCAACCACGGCTATCGCACAAGGAATAAGCGCTCTTAATCTACATTGGGGAACAAGGAACTGCCTACATGCCTTCCTCGTTGTCGCCGATTTGCCATGGGACTTGTATATAGGAGCTGACCTGGCCATAAGACTGGCGGTTGTGCTGGACACGCTAAATGGGATGCTGTGGTCAAGAAACAAGGGTCAAACTGCCCCGTGTCGTTACTCCATTGCTCAGTTGACTTCGGGACAAACTATTCCTGAAGTTTGCATAACCAGGAACGTCAAGGAAGTGACCATCCCGGCCAGGACAACTGAGGTCTCCATACAGCTGTCTCTCTTACCGGGGCAATGCTTGGTGCAACCGACCGTGGCTTTTCAGCCTTCTAACGTGCTGTTGGGATTGGGATTGTCCTTAGTGGACATTCCCATAATGGAGGTAGTGGGTAGGACTTTCTACTTATTGGTGGATAACTATTCCCAGGATGACATCGTCATACCACCTACTACTCCGTTGGGTTCCCTGATTAGCACTGGCCTTTGTGACCTGGGTTTAACGATTCCTGTTATAGGTGAACTGCCGGAAAATCTACAACCATATCGGGCGGCTGCTGACGCCGCGTATACCATGCCCACTGGACTGATAACTATTACGTCTTTGTTCCTGATCGATCCAGAATCGGTTGGTAGAATAGGAATGGACGATAAAGACCACATGGTGATTTACAGCATAGGCGTGTCAGACTTTTCGGTGGAACCAGTTTCTCCGGCCGAACCACCTCCGGGCAAAGATGAACCATACCCGGGGTTTGAATCACAGGTGCAGGACGTCCTTTCCTTGACCGAAGGTACTGAAGGGGACGATATCAAAAGCCGTTTCCATCAATTGCTATATAAGCATGGCAAGATTTTTGCTCGAGACTCTTTAGATTGTGGGAAAACGGATATCCATACAGTCCGTATCCCCACAAATCCAGACGCTCCCCCTACCTTTGTTCGGCAATACAAGATCCCGCTCGCCTCTCAGGAACCAGTGCGGAAGATTATTGAGGAACTATTGGAAAGGGGTATAATTCGCCCGTGTCAGTCCACTTTCAACTCGCCTATATGGCCGGTGAAGAAGCCACCGTCAGACGCGAGCTCTCCTACGCGCTGGCGTTTGACCGTGGATTATCGTGCATTGAACCGTCAGGTACCGTTGTCAAGATGGCCGTCGTGCCGTTTGGAGGCGGAGCTTCCTAAAATGACGGACGCCAAATTCTTCACGGCATTGGACATTAGTCAAGGTTTCTGGACGATCTGTGTCGAAAAGAGTTCTCAATATCGTCTGGCTTTCACCTTTGGTAACAGACAGTTCACCTGGAATAGACTTCCTTTTGGATTCTGTAATAGCCCCCAGGAATTCAATATCTTCTTGACAAAGGCTTGTCCCGACGCTTCTACGCGCGGGACGGTGATCTTTGTGGACGACATTTTGGTCCGTACTAGGACCGCGGAAGACCATTTAATCGAATTAGACTATGTTTTGACACAGCTTTCTACAGCAGGGGCCAAAATATCGATCAAAAAGGCACAATGGTTCCGCCAGAAAGTAAACTACGTGGGACTCACGATAGAACCTGGGGGTATCTCGCCTCAGGCCAAGCGTGTCCAAGGTATCCAAAACCTTAAAGATCCGACGAACCTAACAGAAGTACGTAGTTTTCTGGGCGTCTGCAATTACTCTAGACAGTTCATTGAGGGTTATGCGGACATTGCACGCCCTCTTACGGAACTCCTCAAGAAGGATACCCCTTTTGTGTGGGGCGATGCCCACGCAGAGGCGGTAAAAGTTTTAAAAGAACAGTTATGTTCAGCTCCTTGTCTTGCTTATCCTAACGTAGACAAGACCTTCTACCTTGAAATAGGTTACTCCGCTTACTGCCTGAGCGCTGGTCTCTACCAGGTGTACGACCAGGACAAGCGCGTGGTCGCTTACGCCAGCAAGATGCTCAGTCCGGCGGAACAAAAGTTCTCGGACTGCGAGAAGGCACTTTTTGCGGCCGTTTGGGCCGTAACCCACTTCTCTGACTGCGTTAGTGGACAAAAGATCATTATTGAAACATGCCACCAACCTGTCACCTTCTTGAACAGTCAGCGCATTAGGGAAGGAGTGGTCACGAACGCACGCATTGCAACATGGCTCATGGCCTTCCAAAGTCACAACATTGACGTCCGTTATGCACAGACCAACAAAGCACCCCTGGGAACAGGGCTTGCAACTTGCACTAGATGCACGCAAGATCCGGCTGACAATAACGACGTCTCTCATGTCCCAGTCGATCTGCTACCCACGAATCATCATTACTTTGATGAAAACGTGTGTGACGGCATGCGCATAGCTTATGTGGATGGGTGTTCATACTCCCATCCGGTGGAAAAGCTAGCGGGGGCGGGAATGTTATGGGTGAAAAATAATCCAGCGGAACCACAGGGATTCAAATTGGGTCCAATGACTTCTCAATACGCCGAGATTGCCGCGGTTTTGATCGTTTTGCAATGTGCTGCCCAGCACAAGGTGCAAGAGTTTGTCCTGTGTACGGATTCCAACTATGCACGTTTGAGTTTCACGTGCCATTTACCCGTCTGGAGACAAAACGACTTCATGACCGCGGCTCGCAAACCGGTCAAGCATAAGGAACTTATCGTAGCGTGCGACCGTTTGGTTAAGTCCACGGACATGCAAGTTTATTGGAAAAAGGTTAGGGGTCATTCACGCCTTCTTGGCGCGGACAAGACTTATAACGACTTTGCCGACGCTCTTGCTAAAGAGGCTGCTCTTACAGGTCGCCCATGGGAATTTCCACATGACCCACCATCCGATATTCCAGCTCCTTCAGTTTCGGTCATCACACGCAGTAAAGCAGCTGATGCCGTGACAGGTCCGAACGCCCCCATACCCCCACCCAGGGCTAAGGCACGGCGCTCGGCTTCCGCATCAGTCTTGTCCGAAGACCTGGTCTCGATGCAGGCCGCAGATTCTGACATTTCCAGGATGTGCCGCGTGCTATCCGACCCTTGTGCACCTCCTGTCTCCGCAGACGAGTTGGAAGCTTCCCCTGATTTACGCCAATTGGTGACATTAAAAAACCACCTGCATCTGGCCGATGGTCTACTGGTGTATGTGCCCAATAAATACCTATCTCCTCGCTTGGTAGTCCCTCGGGCACAAAGGGGGACTATGCTATCATTAGCGCACGACCTACCATCAGCAGGTCACAGGGGAGTCAAGGCAACAATGGATGAACTACGCCAAGTGGTATTTTGGCCTGAAATGCACAAAGACGTGTCAGACTACATAAAAGGGTGTTTAACCTGTTGCCAATTTCAACCAGCAAACCCTACTCACAGAGCCCCGCTGCAAAGCAGAGGTATCACGTTCCCATGGTCAGACCTCCAGATAGACTGGATCGGACCCTTAAAACGGAGCTCGAGAAACCATTCCTACATTCTCAACGTAATTTGCAACTTTACAAAATGGATAGAGTGCTTTCCGGCAACAAATAACTCAGCACAAACGACTGCTCGCCTCTTACTGAACCACCTTTTCACAAGGTTTGGTCTCCCAATTTTCTTGGACTGTGATAGAGGAACGCATTTCACCGCAGACATTATGAAAGAAATATGGAAGCTGCTGGGGATCAAATGTAAGTTCCATATCAGCTATCACCCCCAGAGTTCGGGAACGGTAGAGAGGGCAAACAAAAGCGTGGTGACCATCCTCAAAAAGTTTGTAGCAGAAAACCAAAAAGACTGGGATATTAAACTCCCACTGGTACTGATGGCCATGCGTGCCACGCCCCATACCTCAACAGGAGTATCTCCTTTCGAACTAATGACTGGGCGACAAATGACTCTCCCACTTCATTTACTATACCAGCCGGGAGACCTCAACTTAGCCACGGCATACACTACGCATCAGTACCTAACGGATCTCCATGCACACTTAAAGTACGCGTTCTCATTTGCACAAAAACACTTGCAAGCCACCGCGGAAGGACGCAAAGCGTACTACGACAAACGGGCGTCCAGCGACGAACTCCAGACAGGAGACAAAGTTTGGTATTATATCTTCGTCCCACAAACCGCATCGGGAGAACTTTCAAAGAAATTCCTACCACATTGGTCTGGGCCGCACGAAATAGTAGAGAAGCTTTCTCCTGTTGCTTATCGGATCCGTATCAAAAAGACACACAGCGAACCAATACTCAAATGGGTTCATCGGAACCAAATCCGCCCCCATAAGCCGCCTCCGAGATTCGAAAAACCAGACGCGCCAGAGACGCCGTCTGACTAAAGAAATTCACCAAAATATTATTTTTTTTGGTAGTTAAGCACCCATTAACCGCATGAACCACTAAGAAAGCCATTAATCTCGTGTGAATAATAAAATTGTTTTGGTTTGAATAAATGTCTCTTTTTAATAATAATAACATAACAACCCACTAACCAAACGCATTTTGTTGGTTTGTTCCAGGATGAAGAACCTACTGGTATGTGAAATACTCTGCATGACCATAATCATGACAACGGCACAACCGCAGTTCAAACCAGGCCCTGATGCGGGTATAGCCCTGCGAGAAACACATGGCCTACTGATCACAAACTGCAAGACCATATCCCAGAAGGTCTACATTCAATTCAACGCTACAATGCTGTACCAAACACATCTCAGCGCTGTCGCTCTCAAAAAGAAGTTGGAACCGGAAGGGCAAATCTGGGTGGAGGACATCCTCCAACACGCAAGTGACGACATCATCCACATGCTAACCGAACTGGAAAAGGTCACAGTGACACGTGAAGATCTTACAGGATACGCCGTACACTCACGCACTCGTGAAGAAAGAAAAAACCAAGAACTACCAGTGCGAAAGAAGCGCTTCGTAGGCACCCTACTCACAGTAGCAAACATCTTCGGCACCTTGTTCAACCTCGGAACAACAAGCATGAACAGAATAAGCATTAAAACCCTGAGAAAGCAAGTCGGTGAAATCCAACGTGACCTCCCTGCCCTTAGACAGGCAGTGAACTTCCACGGTGACCAAATCCATACAATTGGCGCAACACTTAGAGACACCATACTCCTAGTAAACTCCCAATCTGACCTTTTGAACAAAACTGCCCGCGGCATGAATTCAAACAAAAAACTATTGGGAATCGACATGGCTCACTCTAGCATAACCAGCATGCTTATGACTGATTTCCTTAGGGAAGTAAGCTCCTCCATAGACGCCCTAGCTATGGGAAGAATCCCTCCCTATATCACTCCCCTAGCTTTGATTAAAAGTATTATTGAGAAAAGCACTGGGGAGAAACCAGGTGACCTCCAAAGCCACCTTGCCTACTCTTTGGGAGGGGCAATCCCACTGTCCGTAGATCCCCAAAGGGGAGAACTTGTGTTCCTCCTCACCCTCCCAGTGATTGACGACCGAAACATCTATCGTATGAAGGATGTGGTCAATGTCGGTTCCTGGGAAGGCGACACCCATGTCAGGATAATGACCCCACCAGTGGTAGCTTACCACGACATTAGCCCAGGCCTATATTTGGCACCCAATCTAAATCTGTGCACTTTGACAAAGGAAGCCCATTACCTATGTCCCTCTAAACCGTTCATATCCGACTCGACTAATGGAATCTGTGGCCTCCAGTCTATGCCAGACCATTCAAAGTGCCGCGCAGAACTTACCCCAAGGAGCCAGGTCTCCGAAACCCAAGCTGAGATCTTGGGGGACCAGTGGTTGATCCACACTCCCTCTCGAGTGGCCACGGTACGGTATGAACTCCATGACACCTCCACAAAGGTAGACCTCCCAAACCAAACCTTTCTGCTCTACATCCCTGAGAACACTCTGGTCCAGGTGGATGATCTCGTGCTGTACCATTTACCAGACGATATCTATGCTTCCGACATCGAAATGTCGGACTTCTTCCAAAACCACCGGGTAGTGATAGACCCCGCTACTGAGCGTCTGGTCCAGACAGGAGTCCAGAAGGTTGACCTCACTGCCCTTGACCAGGCCCTCAAAACCACTCCCTATGTAAGCAACAGTGTACTCACCCTGGTGGGATCCTCATGGACCACCCCTGATTCCCTGCTATTCGCACTCCTGATTCTCAGTTACATAGTGGTAATCGCAATCACTTGCTGGGCCGTAAAGCGATTTGGTACGTTCCGCGTAGCCAACAAGAGGTTGGTCGAAAACCAGACGCTTCTCTCTCGTGACAACCGTCTAAAGTCCACCAATGCCAATACCGCTGAGACCTAAACACCCTATAGGTCCATAACAACTAATAACCTTGCAGTTTCATTAGCAAAACCTTAGTTGTAATAATGTTCTTTCCAGTTGAAAGCACGCAGCTTTGCATATAAAAAAAAAAAAGCCTCGTGCTATATATATATATATCTATCCTATTAGTCCTTTTTGTTTGAAGAGTGCTTCTCAATTACCATCAAAAGAAGATTGTTAATCTAGAACTTGACCAAAGACTTAGCATGAGTCAGTCAAAATAATTCAATCTAGATTGTTTGCGTTGTTTCATTGAGTTAAGTTTACAAAAAGTCTTAGTGCACTTAGTTTCTCACTACCTCAAGTCACGTGTTTACAATATAATCTACCTCGTACTCTTTTTCTCTTTTTTCTCTCTCTCCTTCTCTACTCTATTAATAAAACTAGACATGAAGGTTTAGAGTGTTCTCTTGCCATGAATTATGTGATCAAAGTGCATGATACTGAAATAAGTGCTACAGACTCTTTCGGTCATCCTTAGTTTCGTCAAAATCAAGAATGGAAAACATCCATGAGTTTGCCGATGGGGGACTGTAGTAGTCGACCGGGCCTGTTCACCTCAAGGGTGACCAGTTCATACTGCCTGGCAACACACTTGTTTACTGCAAAAAGGACATACTCTGCATATAGCAGAACACATGCCCTAAAGAGGAGCATGGACCTTGAAATAATCTTGCAAGAGACTGGGAAAGTGCTTATCCGACAAACCAGTTGATGGATGGACCGTCGGGCTCCGTTTTGTCTCCAGACCCTGCATTCTTTTAAGCCTTGAGGGGCAGTGGGGGAAAGGGGGAGTCCAGTTGTCAAGGACAGTTGACCGATAACGTCGCAGGTGTTTCATGTTACCAAAGAGAACTATGTGTTTGAAATAATACTTTGTTTTCATAATAAACTGTCGTAACTTTTCATTTGTTTAAAATGCATATAACTGTTTTTATAACAGATCAGAGCCGTTTGTGATGGAAACTATTTCTTCCTCTTTTTCTCTTTTTCTTTCTATCTCTTTCTCACCCACCCGTGTTAATGACTGAGACTCTGCCAAGGCGTAACCTGACTCCCATATGCAAATGAGATGGCAGTGTGAGCATATACCAAACCACTACATGTTTTCAAAGTCAGTTGAAGTTTGAGTCCCGACCAAGCTAGTCTTGTCGCGTGTATAATTGTTACATGTATGTGTGAGTGTGTAACTTCGCTAAAGTTTGATAGCGAGACGTACAGAGATATATAGATCTGTACGTTTGGAACTTGCAGTGTTGTGATATTTAAACCATTGGAACCAAAAGGATATTGTTAAA
>NC_137876.1:43338063-43340563 GCF_963924005.1 Protomyctophum bolini | reverse complement strand
GGACACTAACATGGACGAGAGGGGTGAGGGAGGGTCGGCAGGGGCTGCCGAGGGGGGGTCTAGGGGAAAGGGCAGAAAAAAGAAGAGCAGGAAAAATAGGAATGGCGAGGGGGGGGAGGGAAAGAAGGCCAGGCTGGAGGAGGGGGAGGTGGTGTTTCCAACAGGGGAGGAAGTGGGTGAAACGGCTGGGGGGGAGGGGCAAGATACTGAGGAGGGGATGGGGATAGTGGAGCAGGGGAAGGGGGACGAGGAGGGGGGCCCAGCAGAGAACCACTTAACGTCTGTGGGGTTTGATTCCCCAGGGATGGGGGCAACGAGAGGGCTGGGCTCACCGCTGACGGAGCCCGTGTCTCCGCTATCGGTCAGCGGGGACGTCGGGGAGGAGGAAATGGGTGGGGGGAGACCGAACACGGTTCCCGCATCATGGGCGGAAACACAGGAGGAAACGGATGCGGGGACGGGTTCTCAGGTGACTAATGGGGCTGGGGCCGAGACAGCGTCCGCAGAGATGGAGGTGGGGGCTGAAGAAGGGGAGTTGGGGACTGCTGCCCAAACCGCCTTGTTCGGCAACAAAGACAAGCCTTTGACTTTGGGGGGTCCACACAGTACGGGGAAGAAGTAATGTGATGTTTATGTGTTCTGTGTTTTTTCACTGCAAAATACAATGGATGGGTCTTTATGTGTGGGTACATTCAATGTCAGAGGCTTGAGGGATAGGATTAAGAGGAGGGCGGTGTTTGATTTTGTGGGTACCCAGAGACCCACCATTTGTTTCCTGCAGGAGGTACACTTAAAAGACCGTGGGGATGTAGCCAGCTTTAGTAGGGAATGGGGGTGGGGGGAGTCTGTATGGAGTGTGGGGGGGGGGTTCACTCTACAGGGGTAGGGTTATTGTTTGGGAGTAGGGAGGTGAGGGTGGAGGAAGTGTTTGTGGTTATTCAGGGGAGGGTAGTAGGGGCAGACATTGATTATCGAGGATGCAAGCTCAGGGTATTTACAGTGTATGGTCCACAGAGGGTGGTGGAGAGGGGGGAAATGTTTGAAGAGTTAATTCCGTTTTGTGTAACAAACAGATCCATTATTGTCGGGGGTGATTTCAATTGTGAACTGGGGGGAGGGGGGGATACAAGTGTGAGAAAGTTGGAGGGATTGATGAGGCTGTTTAAGTTAGTTGATGGGGGGAGGCAAGTAACACCTCGACTGGACAGTCCCACATGGCGTAACTCGCAGGGGGTGTCCAGGAGACTGGACTACATTCTTTTTTCAGAATCCTTGGGCCTGTTGTCAGGCAGGGTCATTCCGACCTTCTTTTCCGACCACGACGGAGTGCTCTTTTGCGTCCGGGCTGGTGGTCCGGTTTTTGGTCCAGGATACTGGAGGTTGAACTCCAGTGTCTTAGAACAGGATGAGTTTGTGGCCACCTTTGCGGTCTTCTTCCGGGGCCTGGAAGGGATCAGGCCGCTTTGTACGGGTGTGAGGGAGTGGTGGGAGGTAGCCAAGGAGCGGATCAGAGATTTTGCAGTTAGGTACGGTAGAAGGAAGGCGCGGGAGGCGAGGAGGGAGGTGTCTCGTCTCCAACGGCTTCTCGAGCTTGAGTACGCTGTCGGTAACGAGAGCGGCACTGTAGATCAGCAGGCTTGTGACTCCCTTAAAGCGAGGCTTAGGGATGTATATGAACGTAGGGCTCGTGGGTACTTGTTGCGCACACGTCACGACTTCATGGAGAAGGATGAGACGTGCTCCGCAGCCTTCTTCAGCTCTGTACGGGCTGAAAAGGTCAAACATGTACACACGGGGATTATAGATGAACAGGGTAGAGTCGTGACTGGGGTGGATGAGATGGTGCGTGCCGCCACTCTCCATTACCAGTCCTTTTTCGAGGAGAGAGTTGTAGATATAGGGGGAGGGGAGGTGATGTTGGATCTCCTAACCCGGCGGGTGCCGCTTGACATAGCGCAAGCTATGGAGGAACCGCTCACACTCGAAGAGCTCGAGAGTGCCCTCCGTAGAATGGGAAGGCGGAAGGTGCCTGGCATCGACGGGCTACCGGCGGAGTTTTACCTCAAGTTTTGGGATATACTTGGTCCGGTGGTCCTGGAGGTGTTATCCGAAGTACTCCGCGCAGGAGTTTTGGGAGGGTCTTTGGCCAAGGGGGTGATTTCCCTTCTTTTTAAGAAGGGAGACGCCTCCGACTTAAAGAACTGGAGACCATTGACCATGCTGTGTGTTGACTATAAACTGCTAGCAAAGGTCCTCGCGGACAGACTAGGCACAGCACTCCTTTACGTCGTCCACGAGGATCAGACGTGCGGAGTGGCGGGGCGTTCCTTGAGGTGGAATCTCCTCCTCATTAGGGACGCCATCGCATGGGCGGAAGACAGGCACCTGCCACTAATGGTGGTCGGTCTCGACCAGGCAAAGGCGTTTGATAGGGTTCACTTGGGTTTTCTTTTTCGCGTTTTGGATAGGCTAGGGTTTGGTAGGGTTTTTGTTGGGTGGC
>NC_137876.1:43310563-43330563 GCF_963924005.1 Protomyctophum bolini | reverse complement strand
TTTTTCACAGTTAACTTTTTTGAGCTCTTATTACTCCGTCATACTTTCACTTTGAAACTTCATTCAAACTTTATAATGTTCATCTATCTTTGAACTTTCATTGGTAAAAAAGTTGTTTTGAAAAAGTTTATACTTTTTAAAATATTTAACTTTATTTATAGTTTTTTCCTGCCATTGACTTTGTATGGGATTTATCTCTAAATCAACCTCACTTTTGCAGCCTCATTACTCTGGCATACTTTGTCGTAGAAACGTGATTTAAACTTTAGAACGCTTACACGACTCTGGACTTTTTCGTGGTTCAAACCGTATTCGAATACGTTAAGCGGTTTTTCCGAAATCGCAGTTCAATCGCAGGCCGTTTCGTGTAATTAGTGCCATTTTAGAGTGCGGGCCTTCTTTGACTAGAGTGTGGAGACTGAAATTCTTTCCTTGAAAATTTACCAAACAAATTGTCGTCCCGGCCAAAGTATTCATTTTACACGCATGTTCTTTGGTCATTTTGTAGCCACACATGTCCTCTTTCACACAATGTGACCACCAAAGCACAGAGACATACAGAATGTGAACTACGGCCTTTTAAGTGACACAAAAACAGTCAATCTGCTCATTGACCTCCATTGTATAATTCTTACGAGGAAATTATCGCGCTGACAATTCTTAACTCGCTCTTATAACCACATTTTCAATCGTACCAACACCACAATCGCACATGGTGTACCTCAATATCTCAGGCCACTCACAGCGAAAAAAATATTTGCATTCGACTTTTACTTTTTGCGATAGAGCAATTTGTTCGGGCATAGTTTTCCCCCATTCAGAACCATTTTAATCTCCCAGTCATAGTACTGGCATAGAACTTGGAAGTCTTTTACTTCCACAGCTGAGACATATAAGGGCTTAATTACAGGGCTGACATTAAAGTTACAAGATCTCAATGAGTTGCTCTGCGATACCTTGTGAGCTTGTAGGTCTGCTATTTGTGCAATCGGCTGGCCTTTACACAGCTCTCGCAAGAGCACGCACACACGCACACACACACACACACACCATGTCTTCCTATTGGCTGGCCTTTACACAGCTCTCGCAAGCGCACGCACGCACGCACGCACGCACGCACGCACGCACGCAAAAAAAAAAAACCTTTTTTTTTTTTTTCATTTTTTTTTTTTTTAAATTAAAAAATGAAAAAAAGGAAAAAGGAAAAAAAAAAAAAAAAATGAAAAAAACTTAAAAAAATGAAAAAAACTTAAAAAAATGAAAAAAAAATTAACTTTTTTTTTTTACTTATTAAGAAAAAACTACTTTTTTTTTTTTTACTTATTAAGAAAAAACGTTAACTTTTTTTTTTTTTTTACTTATTAAGAAAAAACTTTAACTTTTTTTTTTTACTTATTAAGAAAAAACTTTTAAAAACACTTCTACAACTTCCACATACTTTATTCCGCTTTATGCAGTTATTTATGCTTATTCTTTTTACACATTTTTATACATTCTTTTTTTTTACTTTTCCTTCAGCTTTAATACATTTTCTACTGTACATTATTATATACATTGCGTCTTTTGGCGAGCCCACGCAGTTTCCGTAGGGAACTGCTTTCTAGTTATAATCATCAAGACACGAAACTTTGACCGCTATGGCCGGCCGCACGGTTTACCAAAGCCCCGCAATATATACATCAAAACGTGCGGCTCGGCCGGGAATGGTGTGCTTGTGCTTTTCTTTCCGATTCGCGTTACCGTGCCGACGTAATTCGCAATAAACGATGTGAAAAATCCCCATTCAAAGTCAATGGGGAAACGCGGGTAAAAACAGAAAACGACACGTTACTTTGGAGCCACATTGCTCTGGCATACTGTTACGTAGAAACACGATTTAAACCTCAAACAGCACACGAGGCCATCGACTTTTTCGTGGTTCAGACGGAATTCGAATACGTTGCACGGTTTGCCCGCTATCGCAGTTCAAAGTGTGTGTGGTCTGAGCAAAAATCTCGACTTAGAGTGTAGCACGCCCAGAGAGAGAGCGGGTCAGAGTGAGAGGCCAATGTGAAAACTGTAGCGAAATTCTCCAAACAAATCGTTCTCACGGCCAAAATATTAACTTTACACGCATGGGTTTCGGTAATTTTGTAGCCACACTCGTCCTCTTTCACCCAATGTCACAACCACAGCCCAGATTCATATGGTACGTGAACTACAGCCCTGAAAGCGACAGGTGTACCATCATAATGTGTCATGAAACGCCATGTTAACTGCCTGAATGAGTCAGCAATTTTTTCATCACAAACACAATTTCTTAACTCGCTCTTATAACCACGTTTTTTATCGTACCAATACCACGATCGCACACGGCGTACCTCAATGTCTCGGGTCACTCACGGCGAAAACAAAAATCGCATTCGACTTTAACTTTTTGCGCTAGAGCAATTTGTTCGGACCGTATATCTGAACAAATTCAGCATAACAAAAAAAAGGGGTTCCCGTTCAGAATGGGTTAACTTTCAATAGTGGTGGCATTTGCATAGACTAGCCCAGCTGAAATTGATACATTGTTAATGATTCACCCTTCACACACGCGCGCACACAAACGCACACGCACGCACATGCACACATGTGCACACACACACATTGAAAGTCAATGAAGAAAATTGGGGAAACACGTAACTCTGTCATTTCTCAACCGTTTCAGACGCGGGGTGGCTCGCCGGAACCGGGCCGCCCCCCCTGAGAGAAACCAAATGGACACACACACACACACACACACACACACACACACACACACACACACACACACACACACACACACCAACACTCAAACCCTCTCTTCCTATTGGCTGGCCTTAACACAGCTATAACTTTTGTTTGCAACATGCTACAGTCTTGAAACTTGCTCCATGGACTTGGACCACCAATAGGAGCACGCTGTAAATGTTTAATTGCTTAAGCCCCGCCCCTCTGTCTTCCTATTGGCTGGCCTTTACACAGCTCTAACTATTGTTTACAACATGCTACAGCCTCAAACTTTGGTACATGGACGTAGGCCATCAAGAGGAACAAGCTGTAATGGCTTAATTGCTTAAGCCCCGCCCCTCTGTCTTCCTATTGGCTGGCCTTTACACAGCTATAACTTTTGTTTGCAACATGCTACAGTCTTGAAACTTACTCCATGGACTTGGACCACCAATAGGAGCACGCTGTAAATGTTTAATTGCTTAAGCCCCGCCCCTCTGTCTTCCTATTGGCTGGCCTTTACACAGCTCTAACTTTTGTTTACAACATGCTACAGCCTCAAACTTTGGTACATGGACGTAGGCCATCAAGAGGAACAAGCTGTAATGGCTTAATTGCTTAAGCCCCGCCCCTCTGTCTTCCTATTGGCTGGCCTTTACACAGCTATAACTTTTGTTTGCAACATGCTACAGTCTTGAAACTTACTCCATGGACTTGGACCACCAATAGGAGCACGCTGTAAATGTTTAATTGCTTAAGCCCCGCCCCTCTGTCTTCCTATTGGCTGGCCTTTACACAGCTCTAACTTTTGTTTACAACATGCTACAGCCTCAAACTTTGGTACATGGACGTAGGCCATCAAGAGGAACAAGCTGTAATGGCTTAATTGCTTAAGCCCCGCCCCTCTGTCTTCCTATTGGCTGGCCTTTACACAGCTCTAACTTTTGTTTACAACATGCTACAGCCTCAAACTTTGGTACATGGACGTAGGCCATCAAGAGGAACAAGCTGTAATGGCATAATTGCTTAAGCCCCGCCCCTCTGTCTTCCTATTGGCTGGCCTTTACACAGCTATAACTTTTGTTTGCAACATGCTACAGTCTTGAAACTTGCTCTATGGACTTGGACCACCAATAGGAGCACGCTGTAAATGTTTAATTGCTTAAGCCCCGCCCCTCTGTCTTCCTATTGGCTGGCCTTTACACAGCTCTAACTTTTGTTTACAACATGCTACAGCCTCAAACTTTGGTACATGGACGTAGACCATCAAGAGGAACAAGCTGTAATGGCTTGATTGCTTAAGCCCCGCCCCTCTGTCTTCCTATTGGCTGGCCTTTGCACAGCTCTAACTTTTGTTTGCAACATGCTACAGCCTCAAACTTTGGTACATGGACGTAGACCATCAAGAGGAACAAGCTGTAATGGCTTAATTGCTTAAGCCCCGCCCCTCTGTATTCCTATTGGCTGGCCTTTGCACAGCTATAACTTTTGTTTGCAACATGCTACAGTCTTGAAACTTGCTCCATGCACTTAAACCAAGTTGACCACCTCTCACACCCGCGCACACACGAACGCACATGCACACATGTGCACACACACTCATTGAAAGTCAATGGAGAAAATCGGGGAAACACGTAACTCTGTCATTTCTCGACCGTTTCAGAAGCAGGGCGGCTCGCCGGAACCGGTCCGCCCCCCTGAACGAAACCAAATGGACCCTTACAGCTCAGACATCTTAGCATTAGCATGTTAGCATTAGCATGTTAGCATATTAGCATGTTAGGATTAGCATGTTAGCATGTAGCATTAGCATGTTAGCATTAGCATGTTAGCATTAACATGTTAGCATTAACATGTTAGCATTAACATGTTAGCATGATAGCATGTTAGCATGATAGCATGTTAGCATTAGAATGTTGGTGGCAACGTAATGCGCAATAAACTAAGACAAAATACCCCATTGAAAGTCAATGGGGAGACCTGGCTCACATGTAACCAAATGGACCCTTCTTGAGGCTAAATGTCATCAAATGGTGGTCCGTGGCTCAAATGCTGCACAGACTTGGCAAGCTTCAGGCACCCAGTAAAAATTCTTGATTTATGTATATATCTACACGTATGGGTGTGTGTGTGTGCGTGTGTGTGTGCGTGTGTGTGTGTGTGTGTGTGTGTGCATGATGTGTTTGTGTGTGTGTGTGTGTGTGTGTGTGTGTGTGTGTGTGTGTGTGTGTGTGTGTGTGTATGTGTGCACGACGTGTATGTATGTGTGCACGACGTGTGTATGTGTGTGTGTGTGTGTGTGTGTGTGTGTGTGTGTGTGTGTATGTGTGTGTGTGTGTGTGTGTGTGTGTGTGTGTGTGTGTGTGTGTGAACGTTAGTATGGAACTAATCTATGATGTCTCCTCCCAGTTAGATCCGAAATTCATCTCGTCGATGAACAGCAGTCATCAATTTCAGGAGTTGGAGTGTCAGATCGTCGCTGAAGAAAGGTGTGTTTCATATATTATTCTTCATGAATTTTTGAAGAACACTTAGTATTTTTCTGATCATCACGAATAATTCCGATAACATTACCGACTCGGATCTCTATTTTATATATGGGATTGTAAATATATTGTTCTTTCTATCATCATTATTACAGACGCTGGGGATACCGTTTCAACGACTCCAGCGAGGGCTCTCCGTTTTGACCACCTGCCGAAATTGAAGACGGATTTCGTGGGACTACATCGTAATCTTCAAACTAAACGCCAGGAAATTATAGACATTACCGATCCTCTAGCTGAGAAGTTGGACGATCATGAATTTATCATCAGCTCCGAGCAATCAACCCCGGCACAGCCGACGAAATCATCAATAGTAAGTCCAACTACTGTTGAACACGGTAGCACATACAACAGTGTTTCACTAGATAGAAGCGGCCGCCGTGCTGATGAATTACTGCACAGACAATGTGACTTAGTTGTGGAGTATGTAGGGTCTACAGTATCTGAGCGTATCGCCCAGTAGATCATACGGAGCGATTCTAGTCTAGTCTATGCAAAGGTTATTGAAATACTACGTCAATCCATTGCGTCTGCTGTTGCGGTGCTCACAGTTGGACGCGTCATGCGTGTCAAACAGGGGAAAAAGTGATCAGATGTAATCTATAATTACTCGTACAGTATTATTCTTCTTTTTTTTTTTTTTTTTCTACTGATGTTTCCTTATTATTTTACAGTAATTGTATTCATGTAATATCCAGATATTATTTTTCTACGGCTCATCGTTATATTGATTTATACTAGGCTAGGTATTTAACTAGTGTACGTATTAAAAAAAAAAAAAAAAAAAAAAAACAATAGCTGTTATATAGTTGTAATAAAACTTTACATATGACATACAGCGGTATATATTTTTATCATGGCTGATCATCCGGCTGGCTGCAGTTATGCGGGAGAGGATTTTGATGCTATTATGGCTGCTTACGATGTTGAGGCTACACGTTTATGCGAAAGTACCAATGCCTGTTTGGCCGAGGCACTAAAGATATTCCAGGACCTTTTTTCCGGTGAATCAGATGATGACATGGAGTCATCTGAGGTGGTGGAAGAAATGTCCGGTTCTGTCAGTGAGAGATTGTATCTGGTAGAACTAGACGTTGGACATGATTCCATCATTGTCGACACACCTACCACCCCTCCTCCGGTTGATGACAGTTATGGGGGAGAGGATTTTGATGCTATTATGGCTGCTTACGATGTTGAGGCTACACGTTTATGTGAAAGTACCAATGCATGTTTGGCCGAGGCACTAAAGATATTCCAGGACCTTTCTTCCGGTGAATCAGATGATGACATGGAGTCACCTGAGGTGGTGGCAGAAATGTCCGGTTCTGTCAGTGAGAGATTGTCTCTGGTAGAACTAGACGTTGGACATGATTCCATCACTGTCGACACACCTATCACCCCTCCTCCGGTTGATGACAGTTATGGGGGAGAGGATTTTGATGCTATTATGGCTGCTTACGATGTTGAGGCTACACGTTTATGTGAAAGTACCAATGCATGTATGGCCGAGGCATTTAAAATATTCCAGGATATTTCTTCCGGTGAATCAGATGATGACATGGAGTCATCTGAGGTGGTGGAAGAAATGTCCGGTTCTGTCAGTGATAGATTGTCTCTGGTAGAACTAGACGTTGGACATGATTCCGACCCTGTCGACACACCTAGCACCCCTCCTACGGCGGATGCTATTTCTGTTACAGCTCCTACATTGCAATCAGGTGGGGGTCTGGTCAGAAATCTTGCTAACGTTAGTGGAAGCAGTGTACCAAAGGCAGCTAGTCCTGTGCACGTTGCTGATATAACCAAATTTAATGGTAAAACTCTACGAGCGACTATAAGTTTAGCTGATATACCAACAGAAAACCTTGAACAATTGACCGGATTGATTAAGGATCGTATTTCAGTACCTATTAATAGAGCCGTCGAGCTTTCAACTCCGGGGTCGACACTATGCATAACAATCGATGGTCCAACAATGTCCAGCGGTGTACATACAACCGTAATGAGTGATACCCCCGCTATAACTGACCAGTTTCTAGAGGCGATAGTTGCTATAATTCAGAGTAATGAATCAATTATGGCTGATTCTGACTTATCCATGCGTATCGATTTAGCACTAGGGTCCAGCGGAGCGGGTCGTACACCTCTATCTAGAATCCCGTACGAGAAGATACGGGAACATAGAGTACAGTGTAATGCTATATACAGCCCTGATAACGATGACAATATATGTTTTTCACTATGCATTGCAAAGTATTTGTATCCCAATGAATCTGTAGCATCGCTACGCCAGATTGCTACCGGTATACATACATGTACAGGGCATGTGATCACACACAACGTGACACTTGGAGACATATCGGGGTACGAGGATAAATATGGTGTAAAGATAGTTGTTTTTCATCATGGTGATAACTGTAGTAAGCCATTATTAGTATTCCAGACATCCGATCAGCTTACCACCAGTAAACCTGTGATTCAACTATACTTGCAAGATGGTCATTACTGCCTGGTGTTGCAGCCTCATGCCTTTCATGGTAATACGTATGCCTGCAATTTCTGCTATAGAGGATTCAACGATCAGACCCAGCATTCATGCATAGGGTCCTGTAAAATATGCCATACGAATTGCAAGCCTCGTATTGGCGAGTGTATTAAGGGTCAGAAGGGAGAGGACCGGACTGGACCGCAATACTGTGCTGATTGTAATCAGAAATGTAGATCTCCATATTGTTACGATCAGCATAAGCTGTGTTCGCCTATGACAGGTTTCGTGGCATGCGATAAACTTGTGCGCTGTAAAGATTGTGGTGAGGTTTACAACCGGATAGGACGTAAAAGAAAAGTGGGTGATGAGGCTGTTGAAGCCCTTCATACATGTATACCACCCACATGTAGGCATTGTAGGCAGGCTTTATTTGCCGATGTAGAGCATACATGCTTTATAAAACCTATGAGAAAAAAACCAATCAGTGAGAAATATATCATCTACGATATTGAGACACAGGTTATCGGTGGGGTCCATATCCCTAATTATATATATGCGATGAGACTTGATGGAAAATATCGTTTTGAGGCCTACGGGGTAGATTGTGTGGCAAAATTTGTAGCAAAATACAGGAAAAAGTTCTTCAGGCGGTATGGATTTATCGCACATAACGCATCTGGCTTTGACAATCATGTAGTGTTGAAATATATGGTTAATCGGAGAATTCCTCTGAACACCATTCTGCGTGGTTGTAAGATCATAGCCATGGAAGATAGAATGTTCAGACAGAACTGGATTGATAGCTACAGTTTTCTCCCCATGAGACTGGCTGATACACCAGCAGCTATGGGTTTTCAGGATCTATGCAAAGGATTCTTTCCCCATAAATTTAACATACCGGCAAATTGGAACTATGTGGGGACTTATCCTCCTCCATACTATTATGGTTACGAACATATGCGTGAATCAGACAAGGTATTGTTCAACGCATGGTACGCGACTGTAATAGGCAAGACATTCGATTTCAGGCGGGAGCTTGCACTATACTGTCGGAATGATGTCGAGGTTCTATGCAAGGCTGTAATCAAGTATAGAGAGTCATTCATTGGATCGACAGGCGTGGACCCTTTTAGCAGTAAAACTCTCCCGGGTGCCTGTATGACTGTTTTCAAGTCTAACTTTCTACGTGACGAGACCATTGCATTAACTTACGATGGCGCATACCATGATCAGAACAAGACATACTCCACGGTTTCAATTCAATGGCTTGAATACCTGATGTATTCAGAGAATTCCGTTATTGTACATGCCTTAAATGGGGGCGAACATAAAATTGGCACATATTTTGCAGATGGCTATGACAAAGCAAATAACTGTGTTTTTGACTACAATGGTTGCTTTTTCCACGGCCATCCAGAATGCCATCAAGCATCTGATTACAATCCTATGACTAAAACATTATTCGGAACCTTGTACCAGAGAACTATGGACAGAAAAAAGAATCTAGAAGAAAAGCATAAAGTGTGGGATTGTGAATGGTCTAGAATGAAAAGGGCAGACCTTGATGTGTGTGCATTCATGGAAAATGTGTACAGACACCCTGTGCGTTTGAATCCACGGGACGCACTGTTTGGGGGACGCACTACAGCGCTGAAGCTATACCACGAAGTCAAGACTCCGACTAGTAAGCTTATGTATGTCGATTATACATCGCTGTATCCATATGTTCAATCATGCAAACCTTATCCATTGGGGCACCCTGTGATTATTTTCAAGGACTTCAATCACATCAGTACGTACTTCGGCTTTGCAAAATGTACGGTTCTACCCCCTAGAGGATTATATCATCCTGTACTACCTGTTAGAAACAACGGGAAGCTCATGTTCCCACTATGCATGAGATGTGCCATCGATCTGAATCAGGAGCCATCGTGTAACCACAAGGATGCCGATCGTGCATTAGCTGGTACATGGGTTATATTCGAGATTTTGAAGGCTCTCGAAATGGGGTATGTAATCATATCTATTGACGAGGTTTGGCATTTCCCTACCCAGACTAACACTTTATTCACCGACTATGTTAAGACTTTCATGAAGTCTAAGCAGCAAGCTAGTGGGTATCCTGCAGGGGTCACAACCGATGTTGAGAAAAATAAATACATTGAGGAGTATAACACCCATGAGGGGATCCTCCTTGACCCCAGCAAAATATGCGTCAATAAGGCCATGCGGAGTTGCAGCAAGCTGCTGTTGAACTCCTTGTGGGGTCGTTTCTGTATGAGGACAAACCTGTCCCAGTGTGAATTTGTATCGTGCCCATCGCGTTTTTCACAATTGTTGTTTAGCGATGAGTACGTCATCAGTCAGTTCGACTTCATCACAGAGAATGTAGCTATGGTTCAGTGGGGATACAGGGACCCACGTTCAAGCACAGCGATTGACATTAACGTCTTTATCGGGGCGATCACGACAGCTCATGCCCGCATGGAGCTATATTCACTACTGGAAAAACTAGGCACTAGGGCTGTGTACACGGACACAGACTCGTGCATATTCAGCTATGAAGAGGGTGAATGGATCCCACCGATGGGTCCATACCTAGGTGATCTCACTGATGAGATTAACAATGGGTCAGGGGACGATTATATTGTTCGGTATATTTCGGGAGGCCCCAAATCCTACTGTAACACCACTAAACAGGGAAAAACAGTGGTAAAGTAGAAAGGTGTTACGCTGAATCCTCATAATGCAGCGATACTCACCCCTGATGTCCTTCTACGATTGGTCAACTCGTTCATAGCAGACCAGAAGGCCCCAGAGTGTGTATATGTGACTACAAATACCATCCAGCGGGTTAAGAAACGGTTAGAACTCAGAAACGCTGTGGTGACTAAACGTGTCAGAGTCGTCTACGATAAGCGTGTGATCGTTGACCAGTACAGTACACTACCATATGGCTACTACGAAAGCAGCTGTTAGAGGGGCTGATGGTTATCAGAACTCATTACAACATCCTTTCTCGATGGTTGTTAGTGGCCCATCAAACAGTGGGAAGACCCACTTTGTATCCAGTCTCATAGAGAATATAGATAAAATATTTTCTGTGGAGATACATAATATAATCTATCTGTATACATGCTGGCAGCCCAGATTCGACCAATTGCTGAAGATTCGTGATATTATTTTTATTAAAGGGATCCCAGAATCTCTAGCTGACGACAAGCTAATGCCTGTACACTCCAATAATCTGCTGATTATTGACGATTTAATGAACGATGCCTGTAATAATCTGGAAGTACAGAATGTGTTTACCCAGTATGTACACCATAGAAATATGAGTTGTATTTATCTTGTACAAAATCTTTTCATTCAGGGGAAATCCAGTCGAACTATTAGTCTTAATACAAATTACATGGTACTGTTTAAGAATGCTCGTGACACGTATCAGATATCGCTGCTCGCTAGACAGATGTACCCTGGTAATGTACGTTATTTTCTTCAGGCTTTTACCGATGCCACTAGTAGGCCATACGGCTACCTACTTATTGATTTTAAAGCGGCTACGCTTGATGCATTCCGGCTCAGAACGGATATACTCTCAGCCAGACCAGTTGTTTACATACCAGCTAAGTAGAATATGTCTGCCAGGATCCAAAGAAATCTCATTATTCTGGAAAGGCTATATAAAGCCCGACCTGCTATGCGTAGGGTTATTCTAAAGAATGCTGGCCCTGACTTCCTCAACGCATTATGTGAAATAGCTCTCAACATACTTAATGGTAAGATTCCATTAACCAGGAGACAGTACACCCTGCTTCAGAAGAAGAAGACACAGTTACGGACACTAGCGTCCAAAGCCATTAGTGTTAACAGGAAAAAGAGACTTGTTAATCAGACCGGTGGAGCATTTTTTCTACCAGCTATTGCTGCTGCGATCCCATTCCTCGCATCACTTTTTTCGCGAGGGTAATTTCAGGACCATGGATCATATACAAAAAATGTTTATGGTCTCACAGCATGAGATAGATCGGTTGAGCCATACAACAGCCACCCCCGTTCTGAATACACCTATACGTAATGTTGCTGAAACTGAGCTAGACGGTGAAATACGCCGACTCCTTCTCACCCCGAATATAGACATTCATGAGAAAGCTAAGAGATATTCATCTGTATTACAAAGGTACCTCTCACTTGTAAGACAAGGAGTTAATGAAAAGAGTGTCCTCACACTTTCACTACCGCAGAGCATTGAAATTGGTAATGCCGATGATTTTATGGTGTCAGATATCGCGACCCATATGCCCGATCGTAACAAGAAGAATGCATTGCATATTGTAGACATCCTGTCTAAATCTAAAAATCATATTACATGGACCCCTCAGGGTGAGTTGGTCATAGACGGTAGCCCTGTAATGGGATCTCATGTATACGATCTTGTAAAAAATATAACGACATCCCGTCGCGTGGCTGATGGTAGCAGACCAGTCGGCTGGGATAAATTTCTAAGAAAAATAGCATTATTGAATGTACCATTATCCGTTATACCAAATTCTATTGTAAAGCGTGAAATTATGGCTTTGAGGGGGGTACCCTTTGCCATCAGTGAACAGTCGAGGGATAGTAGTTCTGAGATAACCCCAAGGGTAAGGATCAGGGGTAGACTAGCTTCTGCTACATGGACACCATACTGATATGGCATACTTCAATCCGTTCTTATTCTTTCTTTATTTTTTAATTTTATTTGATTATGTGTTTATCTCATTATGTTTTGTTTTATTATTTTTTTTACCTCTGATACTGTGTATGTATACATCTTATTCTACAATATTGTCTATGATATGATCTTAAACTATGATGTATTACTGCCTATACATTCTGCTATTGTATTACTACCTGTGTCAATAATGTGCCTATACCAATGTCACTCTTTTTTTTTCCTAAATAAAAGAATGATTCTAAAAGACATGGAAATGTTTCATCAGACTTTAATTCCATGACAATTGTGTATACACATACTGTTACATTCATCACTTAGCATACTGTAACATGTGGCTGTATGCCCACGGCATAAGTGGGGGCGTATTCGCTTAACAAATGAACATACCATTAGATGATTACATGAGAGATAACTTGAATACAGTTTTAAAACTCTCTGGTAGGTTAGTCTGTTCTGAATATTACTAAGAAAAAAAATACAATGTTCTCCACAGGTTGTGGACTGCTTATCCTGTACCTGTATTGTTGAATAGGATATCTTTACACAGTTCTTACACAGAAATTTAAATATAGTTTTAGGAAATTCTGTATATGTTGGTGGGTTCCCAAAAGAATCAAAAAAATATCCATGCCTGTCATACTTATATAGCCAGCCAGTGGGAGCCGGGTAATGACGATGGGTCTGTATTTATAACAGCTAACATTGGTAGATTCACAACCATCTCCCCTGGTAGCTCATCACACGCTAATACGCCTAAGGAGTGTGTCCTCCTATCAAGCATTTTTTCAATCATTCCATGAATTTCCAAAGTATTCATAGCCAAGTCTCTCAGTGATACAGCTTAATAGTGGTCCATTAATACCTGCCTCCTCCCGGATATCTCAACGATTGAATCAAAGACATATCAGATTGACTGTTCTGGGTAATGCACCTCGGAAGCGGGCTTCCAACCTGACGTTCCCAGAGCGTATGAGCGAAATATGACTTGCCGAACCGCCGTCGGCCTCCAGATTGAAGCAGAATAATGTGTAACCATCCCCAAAATCTTTCCTAGTTATGCTCAGAGGCCGGTCTTTCAGGTATCTCCCTGTAGCGTCAATCATCTGGAAGTATTCTCGAATGTAGTGATTATTAGGGAAGTCAGGCTGAAATGGTCTTGATGGATATGCTTGACCATCGGCGTGTAGGCATAAATACTCAAGATTGTAATGTTGAAAATGGAATGGATTACGTTTATAACTTCCTGTGAATCCTTCATTGTCCACAAAAGCTATGACAACGAACTTTGGGATCTGACCAAGAAAAAGATTTTCCTTATTACATACTCTGGTTCCAGCCGGTATGGAGAAGTTTTTTAAACACACACGATTTATAGGGTATTTTGCATTGGTATGTGCTATAGTTTTAGCATGTGCTAGTCTGACTCCAGGTGCAACAGCCACCTTTTTTACATAGAGACTAGCTGACAAGATTTTTATCTTGAATCCTTCTGCATCATCATCCGCCATTATGCAGAACTCATCTTTCGCCCGGATGAATTTAATCTTAACATCGATACCGTTTATCAATAGTTTTTCTTGGAAAAACATGTCGGCATGGATTGGAGCTATTAACTCTACAGTTTTGCTTCGTGCTGTGTATGCCGCCCTCCGGCCGAGACCAGTATTTGTTGTGGGGTCGGTATCATCCATTGATCCAGGTGTGTCTTTGTTGAATAAACCACACCCGAAATGTGTGGCCAGGGTGTCATGTCCGTAATTCAGTAGACACTCAATCATACCACGATATGGATATGTCAAACTCGAATGTGTTATTAACGTATCCCCGAGCATGATATCGACTTGTGAGAAGAGCGTACATCCAGGATAATTCACTAATCCTACTTTTTCATCGACAGCTAGGTCCCCACCATCACGTTTTGTAATCTTTGCATGTACAAGAATATAGCTGTTATTTAAATCCATATACTCTTCGCTACTACCAGTAACGTAGAATTCTATAGGACCCGTATCCGTTATCGCAGAAATTGGAGGGAATTCCTGATATGTACTCCTTTCGATCGATACTTGTGTTAACGGGACTGTGTAGATATCGAGTTCCGTTTTGACACATGTCTCCGACATATTATGAAGAAGAGACATGATGCCGATGCGATCGTCTAAAAAAAGTCTCTATTAAGGATCTTAGTCTGTACAGTCCTACGACGTTTTGGTTTTGGCTTCTTACCTCCTCGACCTGCACTTTTATCTGTTTTCCTCCGCTTCCCTACCAGTAGGTCACGCCCCTGGAGACCTCTTGGGGGGCGTTTTACACCCCTCCGACTGTTAACCGCAAAACCGGAGCCCTCTTGTCGTGGAGTTGTAACTCGGGATACCAGTCTTGTTGCAACATCGCCGGCTATATTCTTCGCAGCTGTTTTAAGATGAGGGCTAACTACATTGAACCCCCTCCGTAGTAGAGGCAGAGCGAAGCGAAACAAATTTCTAAATAGGCCACCAATCCCCGATCCGTACTGTGTAGCCGATCCAGCGAAACCAGGGAGTCCAGATCCGGCTTGGTTAGTATAGTATGCCATATATCGTCCATCATCAGGTATGTACGGCCCACTGTGCATCGTACTACCGTTTTTTCTATCTAGAAGTTAGAACGTATAGGTCTAAAGTGTAGTTTAATTATCACCTTCCCGTACGTGAATTGTATGTCCTGATTCTGATAGTTTTTTATAGAAATCTGTACGTCGTCTATGACTGACTTCGAGAGAGTTGTGTAGTGAGGCCTGTCGTACAACCGAGTGGCAATGCTACGTGGATCATCCGTAATATTTATACTCCGAAGAAGTGGTACATATGTATCGCCTACCCTCTGATAATCAACGATGTCCGTATATATAAACATACTATAACATCACACACAGCGGGGTGTGGTGCATATCCTATGCTGATGTGTATGGATGATACCGAATGTATCTGAAACTCCGCCTTAGGTATAAATCCGAGGATGCGTGCTAGACGGCCTTTGAATACAATGGTCGCTGACTCGTCTCCGACAAAGCATACACGATTAGTTATACCATCATACACCATGCTCAATGTCTTCGAATGCCTTTCAATACGAGTGTTTATCTCTTGTATAATTTTAGGTATGGTATCATAATGCCCAGAGGGTATGTTAATTTTCACTGCAGTTCCACCCGTTGACTTATTCAATGTGAGTAGAATTCGTCCATCTTCCTTAGGAAAGCTCACCCAGCTTTTAGGATACTGAACTTCAATGAGCCCAACCTGATATGGCTGTTTGAGTATAATAGGCTTAGCCAGTTTTATCCGGTAATCCCATATCTTATTTCCTGGGTATACATCTGATGATGCATACTTGGTAATGTTATGTAAAATTCTTCCCCATGAGCTGCATCCATGACGTTTGATAGGTATGTATCGTTGAACGTTATCATATGGTATGGACTATCTAGAGGTGAAGAGTTAGCATTTAAATGCTTGAAATATCAGTCTCCGGTATCCATGAATTAAATTTCTGAGGCCATCCAAGCCATCGTACATGGAGGTATTTCACCCCACGGCGTTTTCTTGTTCTGAGTATCTCCTCTATCTTATATTTTTTTCTTTTACCCACTACGACACTCTGTAACTCTTTTTCGTAGAATGTGCCTCGTATATCGTCGTCTGCAAAATCTTTCAGTCTGTATACAACTGGTGTTCGACCTAAACACTCAGTTATCGTAAAGATCTCATCTGTAAACGTCTGTTCATATCCTTTCCTGAATATACCGCGATATTTCGATATCCTAACCGTATCCCCAACATTATATTTAAATGTAGGGAATTGCGTCTGTTTTGTTTTATACAAATTGTTAAAGACCACCCCCTCGTTATCTCTATCTACATTCACTGGAGCCATCTTTATGGATCGATGATAGGCACTGTTATACGCTGACACCATATCCTGTAGAGAGTCGATATATCTCCGCGAATTGATAGCTGTTAAATACCTCCACATAACCGTTTTCAGTGTTCTGTTCCATCGTTCAATGATACTACATTTCGTCTCACTAGCTGTCGAAAAGTGTATGATATTGTGTTGCTGGATCATATCCTGAAACGACTTGTTATAAAATTCCGTTCCCTCATCTGTCTGCAACTTACACGGTACGCGTCCTTCAGCTAGAATGTCTTTAAAAGCTGTTGTAACACATCTAGCCGTTTTGTTTTCAAGAGGCCGTACCCATGCATATTTAGAGAAAACGTCTATACATGTTAAGAGAAATCGTACCCCATTATTTTCTTTAGAATACACAGTCATATCTACTAAGTCTGCCTGAAACTGTGCATCGATTCCACTAACCAATACCCGATTTCTAGGGAAATGTCTAGCAGCCGGAGCGTGTAGGGTATACGCATCCTCTCCCTCTAGCCAATTTTTGACGATGTTTATTTTCACAGGCTTGTCCACGTCTTTTTTAACCCCTGCAACCAACTTGTTTACACCCCCTAAACCAGCAGGGTTGCTTGGCTCATAATACAGCTTTCGCAGAGTTGTATCCATGATGACTGGTAGATATCAAATGACACGGAGACACCGTAGCTGGTGAGTTTTTATTTCAGTATAATCACATATTCTGATATAACATACACATCATTCACCATCAATGCCACATGATACATAACGTATGCAATTGTCACTGTTCGACCTGAGGGTCACCCCCCATCCAAAGGTACACACTTTTGTCTAGTATACGGCTGATGTGTTCCCCTCCATCATCTTTTACACATTCTGCCATTTTTTCAACTATATATGGTTCAGACTTCAGGTCACTGAGTATAACCTCAGCGGCACCTAGAAGTCTGGGGGGTATCACTGTTTTACCACTGACTGCATACACAGCATATGCCAGAGCGTATGGTAACATGGGGGTGAACAGCAATTCACATACATCGTCATATCGAGTCTCGAAATAATATGCGGGAGGCTCGGATAGACAGCTATGCTGCCTCTGTGATGGGTGCCCCACCCTACACCCAAAACATGCGCCTGCAAGCATACCTGATAACAATTTCTGAATACAGACACATATAATCGATCTTAGAAGTTTGACATCATTGGGCTTTAAACACACATCGAGCGACTGATGCTGCTCCTCAATCGAACACCCATCTGCCGGTGTAGATGTCCCTACAGGTTCCATCAGAGACCCCCCACAGTCAGATATGTATGTGAGGTTCTGAGCACATAGATTCAGAGCATATTCATGGTTTAGCCAATAGGTAGCAGCAGCCTCTGTGGAGCATTGGGCATCTTCATTCGAGGTCATCACAGAATGCTCCGTAGAGATCTCTGGAGACAGATGGGCCACATCTAGAGGTTCCAGAACATTCTCCGGGGAGATGGTGCTCGCAGGAGTATGATCTGTAATACGACAGAGAAACCCATTAGTATGAGCTGAAATACAAGAGAAACCCTATTAGAATAGGAGGAACCGTACAGAGCATACGAATATATTTCAAATAGGATTATTTTCATACCATACAGAATGTACATAACATGCATTTAATTAATTTTTTACCCAATCAGATCGCATGTGTCATCGACGCAGGTCCTTCTCAAACCCAAGCACGAGAAGAAGGGTAAACAGATAAGTAGAGAACCGATATTCCATAATAGGGAGTAGAACCAACCTCTGACATCAGCACTGTCTAGAGACATCGCAGGTTCCACGGCTGGAGGAGTAGCAACCTTCCTCACACGACGTCGCCTCTTCTTAGGGGCTCTAATTTGGTCTGCCATCTCGAAAATATCGTCAGCGTTATAAAAAACAGGGGTCATAGGGACCAATCCGCGAGGGATACCCTCATCCATGTTGGGATGATGTAGCGAACTGAAGAATAACGTAGACATGCAAGTAGATGCAGACGAGTAGAGGGATGTGATGGCTGAGTCTGGTGGAATGTTGAAGTTGATCGGGTCTTGTAGAGATGAGATGAATTCAGTAAGCAGAATTTCATAGCCACAGCCTAGCATCGATGGTGCTCTGTGAATAACTAGCCTTCTTTTATACACAACCCCTCCTATGTCTTAGGTGGAACCATTGAAATGTGCATTCAAACCCCTCCCTTCGTATAACACATCCCCTTACAATCAGTCCTGCACATAGCTGTTTGATTGTGAAACAAAATGGACCCATCAAAGAGGAAGTATCATGTTCACACACACATACATTCAACCTGGCAGTTTGGCTGCGAGATGCAGATAAGAACCATACCTCAGAATGAGGAAGTTAGTAGCATACCAAATGCTTACACTTGCACACTGCAAACCACATATGGGCCAAACCACACACACACACACACACACACACACACACACACACACACACACACACACACACACACATACACACAACCTGCATGCACACAGATACAAAGTATCAGTTAGACACAATCTGCCTTTTAACCATCTGTTTGACCAAATGGGAAGTGAAACCGGAAACAGCAACTGCTCGAAAGTGAAACTAGAAATATGCTGACACTGTCAAAACTGAAAGTGTCCTCAGTCAGAAAGAATCTGATGACGTCACCAAAATTGGTTAGGCCACGCCCACAAAGTGCCTTCGGGAGAATTATGGCTGCGAAAGACTTCCTGTCCTGAAGAAGGTGCCTTTATACACTACTCACCTTGAACAGATCCAGATTTTATATAAAGGGATATTAGCTGGGTATAAATAGAGCTAGAATGTTTAAACAGCACTGCTTCGGATCATGTTAAAACCACCATCATCCCCGAGGTGGATTCGAACCACCAACCTCTTGGTTTACAGCCAAGCGCACTAGTCCACAGCGCCACACAAGGCTGTTGAGTGTTGAAGCAAAAGCGTGTGTATTGAATATGGATTTGGAGTCCCAGGGGCACGGCCGCTGTGCGCCCCGCAGCCCCTGGTGAAGATTCCAGGGGGGTGCTTAAGAGTGGGTACCCGGGTTCGGATGGAGAGCCAGGTTGTGGGTTTAGCTGGCTTCGGGCCTGGCCCCCCGTTGGGGGCCCGGTGGGGGCCCATGGAGGGGCTTGTTTAAGATGTGGGCGTGGTCTGTCGGCTTGGGAGGGTGTGGTTTAAAGCTCTGGGTGTGGCCTATCACCTCAGGGGTATGGTTCAAAGCTGTGGGCGTGGCCTAAGAGCTCGGGGGGCATGTTGTGTGGCCTGTTGGATTGGGGGTGCGGTTTAATGATGTGGGTGCGGCCTATACGCTTTGGGGGGGGGGCAACAAGTTAGTGCTGCACATGATCTAGTGTTTTGTCATTCAGTCTGCCGACATGAAAACGCTTACAGCACCTGGTATTCCCAGGCAGTCTCCCATCCAAGTACTGACCAGGCCCTATCCTGCTTAGCTTCCGAGATCGGACGAGATCGGGCGTGTTCAGGGTGGTATGGCCGTAAGCGACAGCAGAGGTGGCCGGCACGGCTTATGTACAAAGCAGATGGCTTTGGCCTATGTATTTCATGAAAAAG